>NW_020438907.1:888631-934572 GCF_000699045.2 Agrilus planipennis | reverse complement strand
TGAAAAAATGTATAAGGACTTGATTGGGTTGAAAATGTGATGAATGATTTGAGCTGACTGACTGCCTTTTTGCCTGAATTAACTGTTTATATAAATGTGGAAGTAAATAGCTAGAAAGTAGATACATAATTCACTGATGAATATATAATGTATTTGTAACATAATAGATATAGCGAACGAGACGACTGAAACTACCTTAATTTGGGAAAGCCAGATGAGGGTTGCGAATTGAATTGTAAAATGACCCAAATGGTCGAACATGACTATGAATAACTTAGAATTAAAAGTGACAAATTTGCAAACTAAAATAAAATTTTATAAATAACTATAGTTCGTTGTAAACGTCTTTGATAAAACCGAACAACTCTATTAATTATTGAAAATTATAAGTTCGAAGAATTCCGTGTTTTAAAGACAACTGGTGAAATAATGTGGAGGTGTGCAAAAAATAGTTGTTCCGCGGCAGTGTACACCATCGATTTCGTATTTTCCTGAAAGTGTAATACACATAATCATGATGAGTTTGAAAAGATTATCAACAGACAAAAGTAATTCTATAAAAAGAATAGCAACTGAAAATTTATTAGAAAAACCGACAAAGCTTATTGGAAAAGAACTTTATAGCCAATATATTTTCCCGGACAGCCTCTTCGTTACTATTTATTTTTGCTATTATTAAAATCCGATAGTATCATGTCTGTCAAGTGCGCTTGCTCACTCTGGATTTTCAAAACCTTTTTATTGGAACTTTGTAGTTCATTTATTAAGTTGTCATACTTTACTGCATCGTCTGAGTCAAGGGTTCCGAAAAGTGTTTCCAATCCTGTTCCAAAAATATTGAACCAACCTCTACGGGTTCTTTTTGAGTTCGGTAGCAAAAACTTAATTTCCTTTAATTTTGTCTCTAATTTAATTATACTTATTTTCAATAATGTTGAGTGCATTGTGTTGAAATTGCTTCTATTAATATTATCGCCTATCTCGTTTAGTTCTTTTTGATATATACCAAGAACAATGAAATTTTGGAATAGGGGGGTTAAATCTTTATAAATCAGAATATTGTATTTAGAATCAGAGGGGAGAAGGAGTCCTTTTTCTTCGAGATGGATTCCACTATCAGGTAACTTTTCTACGAGGAGTTGCTCGTGGGACCATCTAAAAATGATATAATCCTATAAGGTTTTATTTGCTCAGTGCTTACTATTGTAAAGTCTTTATTATTGTTCTTTTTATCTAATTTAACCGTATTATGGGAAATAATTTCAACTATAGTATATGGTCCAAGCCATTTACATTGACCTTGTTATTTAGTAATTGGTTTTTTAGGAACACTTTGTCGTTTATGGAATATTGAGGTATAGGGGTCATAATTTTGCTATCGTACTTTCCTTTTACCTTTATTTTAGTATCAATTCGGTTTGAACGGGCGACTTCTCTTAAATTTTGTTGTTTTGTTTTTGATTCTATTAAATAATTAGAAACTGGGACTTCGTTTAATACATCTTTTTCTGGATTTAAGAAGTTCCGGTGCTTGAAACCGTATAAAATTTCGAAAGGTGTCAATTTGGTAGAATAATGTGTAGAAGTAGAAGTATTGTAAGCGAACGTGGCAGAATGTGCCTTGTGCCCTAATTTACTTTTTTCTTTCGTGGAATATGCCGCAACTGTATCTTTAAGTGAACTAATTACCCTTTCTACCATACCATTTGTATTTGGGTGGTAGCCTATTGAATTGGTATGCTGAATATTTTGTTCTGAAGTGAGCTTCTGTAGTATTTTATTCACAAACTCTCCACCTTGATCGGTGTGGATGCGTTTAGGAACACCGAACGTGGCGATAAAATTTAGAAATTTGTTTTTAATTGTTTCAGCTTCCTTATTCTTTAACATGTAGGTTTTCAGATATTTGGTTAATTGGTGTTTTATGACAAGAATATGTTTTTTATTTTTAATAGAGAAATAGATTTCGACTATGTCCATGTTTAAGCGGTCGAAAGGATAAGTAGGAGTTTCAGTAATTGTTAATGGGGATTCGAAGTTTCGTCTAACCGTTTTGTTCTTTTGACATTCTAAACAAGAGTTTACGTATTCTGTAACATCTTCTTTAATTTTTGACCATGTGAAATATTGTTGAATTTTATTTATAGTTTCATTGATACCTTTGTAACTGTACGCAGGTGGGTCATGATGCATTTTAATTATTTCGTGTTTTTTACTAGGGTCGCCTGAATATTTGTAAGTGTTTAAAATTTGAATTTCTACTTCGGGATCTAAATTAAACTTATTTTGTAAGTAATTAATCATTCGTTTTAATTCTTGGCTGGTATCTTTGCTGCAAAAAAATCTAAATAGATCACCCTTTTGAATAAGTGTGAAAATTATGAATAAATTATTAAAGAGTTCTCATTGATTTGCCGAATTATCTACAACATAAGTTATATTTGGGAATGAAAGTGACGGTTTCAATTCTAATTTATCCTTAACAAGTGGGTCCTGAGTGTCACGTGGAATATAATGACAATAATTTGGATTATCCATCATAATAATGACTTCGTAATTATGCTGTTTGTCTGAAAATTTACCCAAACTAATACTTTCGTGAAAATAATCCTTTTCGTCACTAACATAGGTATCGAAATAAATTCCATTAGGTATATTATCGATACCCGTCGTCAGAGTATAAATTTTGATCCTAGAGAGTGCATCCGCATTGGAATTTTGTTTACCGGGTTTGTAAATTATTTCATAATCGTATTCTTCCAGTTTAGGTCTCCATCGAACGAGACGTGAACCTGGGTCCTTGATAGAAAATAACCAAGATAGAGGTCTATGATCAGTTATAATTGTAAATTTCTTACCATAAAGGTACGGCCTAAAGTGTTTTACTGTCCAGACAAGTAATTCTCTTTCTATTGTAGAGTAGCGAGCTTCTGCCGAATTTAGGGTGTGACTCGCATAAGCGATCGGAAGGCTTTTATTACTTGACCCTTGACTAAGTACAGCACCAATTGCGTATGAACTAGCATCTGTGGTAAGAGTAAAGTTTTCTTCAAAATTGGGGTACTGTAAAATTGGGACGGTAATCAAACTTTGTTTTAACTTATTAAATGAGTCAATTTGTTCCTGCTGAAATTTAAACGCGATATCTTTCTTTAACAAGCCTGTAAGAGGTTTGACGATCTTGGCATAGTTTGGAATAAATTTCCTGTAGTATCCGGTTAATCCTAGAAACGATTTTATATCTCTTGGATATGAAGGAACGGGAAACTTTTTGACAGCATCTATATTTTTCGGAGTAGGTTTGATACCATCTGTTGTGATTATGTGTCCTAAGAATTCTGTTTCTTTTCGGAGAAATTCTGATTTATCCGGCTGAATTTTGCGATTGAGTTCTCGAAGTTGTCTTAAAACATTACGCAATTTATTACAGTGGTCTTCTAAGGAATTCCCAAAAATAATAATATCATCCAGGTATAAGAGACATTGTGTAGGGGTAAGACCCGTTAAGACGCTATTCATCATTCGCTGAAAAGTGGCTGGCGCATTAGCTAAGTCAAACGGCATTCTTAAAAATTCATAATGAGAAGTGGGCGTAGAAAATGCAGTTTTGGGAATTGAATTTGGATGAACTTCTATCTGATGGAATCCGCTAGTTAAGTGTAGAGAAATATTGGGCGTGTCCTAGGTTATCTAAAGTTTCTTCTATATTTGGTAATGGATGCTTGTCTTTATTTTTTGTGTTTATTGGGTTTTCATGGGTAGTTTTAATCTCATGTTTTACTAAAGAGGTGAAGGTTAATTGGTCTCCTTCTAAATAAAAAATATCTGAAAAGTCATAACATAATTTTAAGACTTCGTTACGCTCCTCACTGTTCAAATGGTCTAGCCTTAGATTTTCTTTTAATTTATCAAATCTACCATTTCTTTTAATTATATTCGGTTGAAATGCGTGGGTAGGTGCGTCCTCTAAAATTACTTTATTGACTGAAAATTTTAACTCTTTATCTGTCAAATTTACTGCAGTGGTGAATATATCTTGATTTTTGTCTACTCTAACTAGGCATTCAGGAATTAAAAGTTTATCACTTATATTCATTTTTGGCAAAATACCTTCACTTCCCGGTTTTAAGTTAGTTTTTATCCTAATTATTTGTTCGGCACGCTTGTGAAGTACTATATGATTAAGCACTTTAGTTTCCTTTTTTAAATGAATCGGGATCTTGTCGTTGTTTTCTAAGAAAGAAATGTTATTGTGATGTAAATCTAAATTGCAATTCAACGTTTTAAGAAATTCAATGCCTAGTATTCCATCTAATTCTATATCTAAATGTGCGACATGAAACTTGACGTTTTTTTCCTTGAATTTTGTTGTGATGGAACCTAATGTTTTAAACGAATCAGCATTTAATCCTGAAACACTAACAGTATCTCTAAAATCTATAAATTTTTTCAATTCTGGTTTATATTTGATTAAATTTATAGAGGCACCTGTATCAATCATTAATTTGACTGGCATACCTTTAATTTTTGAAATAATAAATGGAACAATTTCTGTCATTATTTTGGTAGTGTTAATCCTAAAATTACATAAGGTTGAGGGATTTTCATTTAGTGCTTCGTTCACATCCAAGTTTAAATTGTCCTGTTCAACTTCATTATCTTCAGGATCAGATTCGGGATTTTCGGTTTGGATCTCGCATGTGTTAACTTTTGGAGGTTACTTAGGAAAACCTTTGAAAGGGGTACCAAAAGAGCGGCGATTTGGATTATTATCGTTACTATTAAATGATCTATTAAACGTATATGTTGACGAAGTACTTGGCTTAGGAGATAACTCATTACTACTAGTTTCTTTCTTGAAATATGGGTTTTTGTTATTAGTGCTTATTACTCTATTTTGAGAAAGTTTACTATTATTAGATTTAAATTGAGCGAATTTTTCCTGATCTTCGCGTTCTTTTAATCATTTATGCGCCGAATATGCATAGGAAAAAGCTACCTCTAAACTTTGCGCTTGAGCGTGAGCAATAGATATTTCAACAACTTTCGGTATATTATTTAAAAATGTTGTTTTGGCTATTTTATCTATAAACTCCGATAGAACATCAATTGGATTAGCATCCTCAGAAGTGTTTTCAATAGCTACTGCGATAAGATCATCGCGAATTTTGTATTTCTGAATCGTGTGAGGTCTGCAATTAAACATTCAGCGGAACGTTTAAGTCCGAAATTAGTAATTAATGAATTTTTGACACTTAATGCCTTGCGAGAATCACTCGTCCTGCACGACCTTATAACCGATTTAAAATAATTCTAAACAAATATTCTTGGTCACTGGCTTTTGCTTTTTCGAAAACAAAATCTACTGTTTCAACAAATTGGTGTAATGGAATATTATCACCATCAAAATTTGGAATTAGTTCAGACAATTCTTTCCTTGAATAACTGTCACCTTGCTCGGTCATGATTGACACAAAATTGTTCGATAATAAAAGCACTTAGGCAATCGGGAAAGGATTTTCGTACAGAAATATGAAAATGGCAAATATCTTCAAACCACCTACCTTGAGTAGTCCACTAGTGTGACGATGGTTAGGATGATTCGAAACATACAGCTGCTTGGTCTGGTCGTCGCAGGAGGAAAACGGGATGAGACATCCTTTTGACAGTCTTCTTTTTCGGAGGTCTTATTAGGCAAGGCCGAAGCAAGCGGCTTCTAACTGCTAACTCGGCGAACGCACAAAACTTAACGACGCACAGAACTTTGCACAGTTTTGGACAGTTCTTTGTTTCCGCTTTACCGAACCGACGAAAAGTAAACGGCTTCACGTAGTCACTTGGTAAATCGATTTTTGAACTTTGAACTTTATTAGAATCGGATTTGAATTTACTTGACAAATCCTACTGACTGCGCCATTGTTATATGCTCAAATTAAGGAAAAGCCTTTTTAAAAAAATTTATTGAGCAAAGCTACAATACACACACGGTGTAAGGCTTAGTCTACAGCTAGAATGAAGCATCTTTATTATAACAAAGTTTATATATGGAAAAATAAGCAAAGCTAAGCAAAATGTCTTATTATTATGTTTTATCCCTATATTATGTATCTAACATATGTACCTGTAGCATTTTGTCTTCTGAAAGACAAAAAGAAGGATACTTACATTAAAGCACTTAATCATTTCATAAATAAATGTGAAAGATTGGGATTTCGGTTCATATCCAAAAAAGTTGTTGTCGACTTTGAGAGAAGAAGTTTGGTCCAACGCTACCATCATTGGATGCAGATTTCACCTTGCCCAAGCATAGCAATTATTATTACTTTTTTGTTATTAATGTTATTATTATTCTGATATAGGTACCTATACATAAAAATCATACATATATCAATATTTCGACGATTAACGTTAATTTGGTGGTATAGGTGGAGAAAAATTCAACAACTTGGTTTATCAGTCGATTAAAAAGGAAAGACAGCTGCAGGTATATGGTGAAGATATTTATTTGGACTGCCTTTTCTACCACCAGAAGAAGTTGGTAGCTGTGTTGTTGATAATTTTATGAGTGACAAGCCCGAAAACAATTCTAGAGTTGAAGCTTTCCTGGATTATCTCGTTGATACGTATATAGACGACCTTTCAACCTTTCCTCCCAGAATTTGGGCCGAACAGTCTTCTAGTGCCTCTAGAACAACCGGCACTTGCGAGGCATTCCATTCGAAATTTAAGAAGGAAAACGTCTCTTCGCATCCCAATATTTACTCTTTTTTAAAGATTCTGATTGAAATTTTCAAACAGACACTTACATAAAAATAAATTCAGTTAACCAAGTTAAAAATAAAAATTAAGATGAAAAATACTGTTAAAAATCAATTTTATTGATCAAAAATTAAACAACTAAATGATAGTGAAATATCATGATACGAATTGTATTTCACACTATGAAGGTGTCTGCAGATGATGATCTTGAATATATTTTGTATCATTTCATATATATGGATAAGTATTTTGACCTAGGTACATTAAATCGCCAAATAAGATGTTTTAACTGTAAGATTTTCGAACAAGCCCCCTGCGATTTTGCAAAATCATTTGTTAACGAAATACACAACTATTTCAATATCAGAAATGAAATGTTTAAGAACAAACTTTTATCTATTATTATCGGTGATTTATATATATTAATATATTCACGGTAAGGGAGCCTGTAACCCACACGTGACGCGTCCCCAGGTGGCGGATAGGGGAATGCACGCTAGATATAGAGGGTAGGAGAGAAATAAAATATCTTCCGCGATCCAAACAGGCTGAGGAAGGACACCTCATAAAAAAAAACACTGCTGCCTTGCAGGTAGGAATTGGAGTTCCCAAAGGCTAGGACATGGCTAAAGTCCGAAATAAAACCCGGATCGGTCGCGTCGTGGGTTCATTGGGAGTGCTTTGGGGTGGTGCCCGAGGATGATGTGTGCTTGCACTGCCGATATGATACTGCGACGAGGGACCAGTGGCCAGCCCCTTCGGGCCTTGATCAGGAAGTGCGTATTGACCACGGAGATCGGAATCGCGCCCCGAGCGAGTGCCAGTCCGTCCGTGTTTTCCGGGATTCGTTAAGCGAAGGTTGGGCCTCAGAGAACTTGGGTAGGCCGTTGTCAGGCTGAGGGTATACCCGCTCCCAACTATTTCGGCCCGCTCCCTTACGCACGAACCGCTGGCAAACAAGATGGATCAATCAATCAACCAACAAAATATTGAAGGACAGCAGACCTTCCAGAAGGAGATAGCCGCTGTGACTTCGACTGCCATCCCGAGGAGGCAAAACGTTACTGACCCACCAGGGTCAGCACGGCTGTGGAGTAAGAGCATCAACTTGACACCTGATGCAACGAACAAGGAGATGGAGAAAAGTGTAGCTGCACTTTATCGATTGAAGGCTGTGCTAGAGGAACTTACAGCTCTCACATGCTCGAAGTCGAATGTGAGCAAGGAAAACCTCCGGAAGTTGAAAACTCTGGAGAATACCTTCGCCACGGCGGAACTGGTCATTTCTCGGATTGAGAATCCAGAATGTCTGAACCGGGAGCCGAAAGCCTCGACATGTGATGCAGAGAGCCAATGGTCTCCAAAACCAGGTGAGACCTACCTGGAAGCAGCGACTGAGCAAAAGGATTCGGCAGCGTCTCAGAACAAAAACAGACCGCTCGCAGAGTCCCCTGCGGCAGATGATTTCCGCCTGACCTCTAGGCAACTCAAGAAGGCGAGGAGACAAAAGGTCAAACAACCGAAGCGACAAGAGGAAAGCACGCCCCAGACCACCAAAGATGTGTCCAAAAAACCCAAGGAGCAGAAAAAGCCGAAGACTCGTCAACGCAAAGCTCTGAGACCAAGTGACCAAGGTTTACAAGGACACGAAGGAAAACCTGGTGCTGGTTCTAGATAAGAAGGCCCGCGACAAAATGAGCGAACTACGCTCAACAGTCGAAAGGAAACTTCAGAATACGGCGGAAGTCAGTCGGATAGACATGATGACCGTCGAATTGAAGGACCTAGACGAGCTGACGACGGCTGAGGATATCTGCGAAGCCGTCAAGTCGCAGATCGATGAAGCAGAAAAGGTGGACTTGAGTGCTGTGAAGTCCATCCGGAAAGCGTACAGAGGAACACAGACCACTGTACTGGTCCTGCAAGCTAAGCTTGCGAAAGCAATCCTGCTGAAAGGCAAACTGCGGGTAGGATGGGTATACAGTAGAGCAAGAAAAAAAGACGTCATCCCGAGGTGCTACAAGTACTTGGATTTTGGTCACTTGGCACGGTCCTGCCAAGGCCCAGACCGTTCAAAGCAGTGCTTTAGATGTGGTAGTGAGACCCATACCGCCAAGGTCTGTACAGAGAAATTGTACAGGTGCATCGTGTGCGAAGGAGAAACGGCGTTGACCCACAAAACAGGCACTTACTCTTGCCCCGCCCACCAACGGGTAGTCAGAGAGTCCAATCGGAAAAGAAAATGAGATTTCTACAACTAAATCTCAACCACTGTGAGGCAGCCCAAGACCTCTTCTGGCAGACAGCCTACGTGGAGAACATTGACGCTGCAATCCTGTGCGAGCAATACCGAGACATCCAAGGTACGAGTTCATGGCTGCGAGACAGCTCTGACAAAGCCACACTCTGGTTCCGCAAGGGCCTCTTCGTCCAGGAAGTCCAAGCAACGAGTTGTGAAGGATTCGTTTGGGCTAGGGTAGAAGACACGTATATTTGCAGGGTATACGCCCGACCGAGTGCCTCCCACGCTGAATTTTCACGTCTGCTCGATGAGATAGTCGAAGAATTACGTGAAAGAAGACCATCAATCATCGCGGGTGACTTCAACGCCTGGGCCACTGATTGAGGCAGTCGAGAGACCAACCAGAGAGGGGCACCATTACTGGATAACTTCACTCTTCTGGATTTGGCGATTATGAACACCGGAACCCGTCCAACTTTTACGAGGAATGGTAACAGCTCAATCATTGATGTGACGTTCGGAAATGAGAGTCTGGTACCGCGTGTCGTGTCGTGGCAGGTCGGCGACCACTACACGCACAGCGATCACCACGCAATCATCTTCGAGGTGGCAACCACTCTTGAGCAGAGAAACCCAGGTGACCCACGACGAAGTACATGGAACCCACGATCCTTCGATCAAGACTTGTTCGAAGTGATGTTGGAAGGCGTCAACGTGCCGGAAGGTTCATCTGACACCAAGGTCGCGCACCTGATGGCCACCTTGACTAGGGCGTACGATGCCTCGATGACGAGGCGAACAAACAACAGCAGAAGACCGGCACACTAGTGGAACGATGAGATCGCTGAACTTCGGCGATTCTGCCTTCGATCCAGAAGAAGAGCCCAGAGAGCTAGAGGTCGTGCATCTTTCGCTGACCTGAGGGACCAATTCGCCAAGGTCCGTAGAAACCTGGGAAAAGCCATCAAGGAGAGTAAAATGCAGTCTGTGAAGTCGCTGCGTCGCGAAGTTGACCAAGATATCTGGGGTCGACCGTACAAACTGGTCATGGCCAAAATACACAGGCGAGGCTCCGAGATGCCATCAAACCCGGAGTTCCTCGACAGGATAGTGAGGACCCTATTTCCTCGACAAACAGCGGATTCTATCTTCAGGACTGTTATGACAAAAGGGAACATCCATGAGATTCCACCAGTGACGCTGGAAGAGTTGATGAGAGCTGTCCAGAAGATCGGGGACACGAGAGCTCCTGGACCGGACGCTATCCCAAACATAGCTCTCAAAGCCGCCATCAAGCAGAGGCCAGACATGTTCCTCAATGTCTACAACGCCTGCATCGCAGAAGGCAACTTCCCAGACTGCTGGAAGAGACAGCACTTGGTCCTGCTACCAAAGGGTGACAAACCTTCGGATGAGTCCTCATCCTATCGCCCAATCTGCCTACTGGACACAGGAGGCAAATTACTACAGAAGATCATTGCTAACCATCTAGAAGTCTTCAGTGAGAGTGACCAGGGCCTCTCTGAGAATCAATATGGTTTCCGCAGAGCCAGATCCACAGTCGATGCCGTGCAAAAGGTCGTTGGCATCGCCAGGGAGGCGATCTCCGGAAGAAGCTGGACCACAGGCGCCAAAAAATGCTGCGCAATTGTGACCCTAGACGTCAAGAACGCGTTTAACTCGGCCAGAAGGGACTGTATAATGAACGCTCTCCACAAGCTGCAGGTTCCAGCTTACTTGTTGAGGATCATCAGCAGCTACTTTTCGAACCGTGTCCTTTCATATGTCACGGAATCGGGAACACGGTCATACAACGTCACCGGCGTTGTCCCGCAGGGTTCGGTTCTTGGGCCCCTCCTGTGGAACATCATGTACGACGCCGTGCTGAACTTGACAATGCCTGAAGACTGTACATCAGTGGGATTTGCCGACGACGTGGCTGTGGTAGTAGTCGGCAAGTACCTGGAAGACGTTACATTCAAGGCAAACAGAGCAGTATTCGGCATACGCCAGTGGCTGACTTGGTTGGGCTGCAACTGGCCGACCACAAGACGGAAGTGGTCCTGGTAACTGGCAGAAAAAAAGGGAGACTATCACCCTTTCCATTGGAGACTGTGAGATCGAATCGCAAAATTCTCTGAGATACCTGGAAGTCCAGATCGACGCGAAACTCCGGTTCGACGAACATCTTCGAAGCGTCAGTGAGCGAGCATCACAGGTGGTAAAGGCATTAACCTGGATAATGCCGAACACAAGAGGACCACGACAGAGCCGAAGACAGCTCCTCTCCACGGTCAGCAGTTCCATTCTGCTGTACGCAGCGCCAGTCATTGCGCCAGCCATGCAAACGGCTTCCTATGCTGGCCCGATGATCAGCGTCCACAGGAGGAGTGCACTGCGCGTCGCATGCGCTTACCGCACAGTGTCCTATGATGCTGTGTGTGTAGTGGCTGGCCTTCCGTCAATCGACATCTTGGCGGATGAGAAACGTATAATCTACCAACGAAGGCAGAGTGCCACTGACGACACCAGATCACCTGCAGCAGAAGAGAGAAGCCGCACGCTGGGTAGCCTCGCAAAACGGGAGATGGACATATCATCGGATCCCAGACATCGCGATGTGGCTCAGCAGAAAACACGGAGAAGTGGACTTTTATGTCACGCAGTTGCTGACCGGACATGGCAACTACCGCGCCTACCTCAAGAGGTTCGGTTTGGACTTCGAACCATCATGTCCAAGTTGTCCAAACGAAGACGAAACCGCGGAGCACATTTTCTTCTCGTGCCCCCATTTCGCTGCAGAGAGAGCGGAACTTGATGCAATTCTCCATTGCCATGGTACGCCAGAAAACTTCGTCGGTCTGATGGTTCGTTGCGAGGAAAATTGGAAGGCAGTGACCGATGCAGCGGCCAAGATGATGAAAACTCTCCAAGGAGATCGACCAAGGAGACGCCCACAGCGACAACAATGAAGTAGGCAGCAACTAGCAAGTCCTCCCCGGGCGAAGTAATGCCTGACGGCGGTTCCGCGCGGGGTGCAATGGAGTATCCTCAAGAGTTTAGGGTTTTTAGTGGGTATGTTCTAGAGATGGGATTACTAGTCTAGTAATCAAGTG
Organism: Agrilus planipennis; assembly: GCF_000699045.2. Lineage (NCBI taxonomy): Eukaryota > Metazoa > Arthropoda > Insecta > Coleoptera > Buprestidae > Agrilus > Agrilus planipennis. The sequence goes on along the minus strand of NW_020438907.1, from coordinate 922,455 downwards.
CCCAGTCCGAGCCGCCACACTGGGAAACTCAGGAGACTTTCCGGTCAGTAAATAACCAGCATTTTCGAAAATTTGTAAATGAGATGAGGGGAATAACCTTAAGAGAAGTATCAAAAGAGGGGAAGAAAAATCTATTCTTTTTTTTCATATATATATATAGGTAAATAGGTCACTTCCGTCTGTATATCAAAATATAGGTAAATATAGAGTCGGCGTCACTTCCATCAACGTTGCCAAATTTTTATGGTCGTATAAGTATTGGAGGTTACATCCGCAGCATTTGTAGCTTATCAAAGATATTTAGAAAAGGACGATGTTATGAATAACGATTATGGTGTTAAGAAGGCGAAATAGGTATTGAGTGTAACTAAAATTAGTGAAATTTTCCAATTGCTTTATTCTTTTACTTTAGCTATTATTGAAAACAAAAAATAAACACTTTTTCTAACGAAAGAATTCAATTATTCTTTTAAAACAGTGTGTTCTACTTCAATCTTCTTCTTCCATAACTCTTTTACTGTAGATTTAAGAGAAAGGTGTTTCCAATAAAAGTTGTGTAGACTCATTTAGAGCATGTAGAAAAAATATTTTCTGTTATGCAGAGTGTACCGTTTCTTCTATACTGCACTTCGTTATTTTAAATAGAACACCCTGTATATTATTGCTTATTTGAATTTCTTTTTTAATTTTAGGTCGACTTTATTAAACATACATGGTACCTAAACCTCATTGTTTTCGAGATCATCATTTGTTTTTATTACAAATCAGTATTTCATCCCTATAGGTAAAATTAAATGGCGTTTAACCCATACGCGTCAAAAGCATATGTGTAACACGTTATTAGATCACATGTTTAAACCGGAAATCTAAACATATGGGTAATTTGTAGAGAATTTGTAGTGCTAAAATTAATTTTGTAGAGCTTGCAATTTTCCTGATATCCTCTGTTCTCCTATTCTTTCCAATACCTCCTTATCTCTAATCTTTTCTACCCACGTTATCCTCATCATTCGCCTATAACACCACATTTCGAACGCTTCTAACCTATTCTTTTCCACCGCGCCCACTGTCCATGTTTCGCACCCGTACAATGCCGCGCTCCAAACATACACCTTTAACAACCTTTTTCGAATTTCTAAATTAACCGTTCGCGAGCATAGAAGTGACTTCTTTTTATTAAAGGCGACAGACCCTGCGCTATCCTCTGCTTTATATCCCTACTACTCCTTCCGTCCTGACTTATCTGACTTCCTAGATACCTAAAATCAGCCACTTCTTCTAATTTTTCGTCTCCTATCTTTATATTCGCTCTTTCCCTACTTTTTCTTCCCTTGCATACCAGTATTTTAGTTTTACTTTTATTTATTTCCATACAGTACTTATCTGTCAGTACCGCTTCCATTTTATTTAAAGCTATCTCTAGGTTCTCCTTGCTAGATGCTAACACTGCTATATCATCTGTAAATCTAAGCATACTAATTTTTTGCCCATGTATATCTATCCCTAGAGTTGTACTGTCTTTAATGATGTTGACGGCGTCTTCGCTATATAGATTAAAAAGTAGCGGTGAGAGTGTGCATCCCTGTCTGACACCCTTCCTAATATTTACTTCTCTACGTTGCAGCCCTAGCTCTACAACTGCCTGTTGCTTTTTATACAAACTAAGTATCACTCTTCTGTCTTTGTAACTCATCCCTACATTTTTAAGTGTATTTAACATTGTCAAAAGCTTTTTCTAAATCTACAAATCCTATGTATGCACAGTAGATTTATTCAATACATAGTAAGACTAGAAAAATGTTCAATAAAAAAACATATTCGTTAATTTTAATTATTATGTTCAGTTTCTTTTGATATTTTCGAAATAGGTGAGAGAAAATTACTTTTCCCTTTTCTTTTACTTTTTAGTTTTAATCTTAACAGATTTGATTATTCACAATACAAAAATAGTTGTTTTACTTCTTGACTTCATCATTCCGCCTGGAAGTGTTAACGACACTAACGCAATTATTTTGAAACCTCTCCAGTTCAAATGTTATACAGAAAAGTAGTGAAAACACATTTACTGCCGTTGCCAGATCTACTCACAAATTTGAAGTGTTAACGTACCACGAATATAGCGGAAGTAGATTGGTACTACCCGTCGTACACGTTAATAGACGATCCTAGGGCCAGCGATCGATTGCTGAACTACGGCCGACATTTATAGGGGAGTATGCCCCGTTGTGACTTCCATACATAATTTCCCCATTAGCCCCCCTTTGACCCCTTTGTTCATCCTAAACTTAAAAGCATGGGAAACGTTGTGACTTCCGAAAATGGAAGTCATAACGTTATATATGAAGTGACAACGAATAATGAGTATCTGATTTGGAAGTATATATATATGTACAAACTATACGTTGTCACTTCCAAATCAGATACTCATTATTCGTTGTCACATTATAATTAACGTTTAAGTTTAGTATGAACAAAGGGGTCAAAGGGGGGGTACTGGGGAAATTATGCATGGAAGTCACAATGCTGCATACTCCCCTACAAAAGTCGGCCTTAGTTCAGCAACCGATCGCTGGCGCTAAGATCGTCTATGAGCGTGTACTACGGGCAGTACCAACCTACATCCGCTGTATTCGTGTTACGTTAACACTTCAAATTTGTCAGTAGATCTGGCAACAGCAGTAAATGTGTTTTCGCCACTTTTCTGTATAACATTTGAACTTATTGTGTTAGTGTCGTTACCACTTCCAGGCGGAATGATGAATTCAAGAAGTCTGCTTATGCTAGAATTAGCAAAAAAAGGTGGTAAGTAATATAAAATAACTATTTCTGTGTTATGAATAATCAAATCTTGGGTGTTTAGGGGAGAGGGGTTTATAACACCCAACTCCTAGGGGTGGGGGTATAGGAGTGATGGGGTGATTTGAGCTGTTGGGTGGTAGGGGGGTATGTAAATATATATACAGTAGTGTTTGCTAGGTAAATAATTAAAAAGTTATCCGATGTAGGTATTGTGGTGAAGATATTGCTACAAAAATTTCATGCGCCATGTAAAGAGAAATCATAGTGATGAAAGAGAGGTTGTAAAAGTTTTTGAAAATCAAAAAGGCAGTAAAGGAAGGCGTAAAGCATTTGCATTACTGAGACCCGATATTAACTTTGAGCTTTTCGTTAATGGGACTGTAGGACCTATTAGGCAACAAAGATCTTCTCAAGCAAACAATAGTACGTACTATCCTTGCATATATTGCAAATGATTGTTTTTAAAGTCATATTTAAGGAGACATACTAAATCATGTTCTTGTAAAAAGGCAGTAAGAAGCACCGAACCACAAAGAATTAACCCCTTAAGTCAGTCACAAACTGTAATGGCATGTGCAGTGGATCCTACTAAAGTAATTTCCAAAATGGGAATCAAGGAACAAGTATTCAAAACAATGAAATCAGATAAAATAAGCTTCGAAGCAAAGAAAAACCTATTGATAATTCATTTCGGGGAATCATACTTAAAAAAAACATAAAAGGGAGCGCATGATTTTCGCCTGCAGCAACAAAATGAGAGAGCTTTCGCGTTTGTTAATTGAATATAGAATAATAACGAATGATAAGGAGGTAAGCTTTAAAGATTTACTTTACCCTAGGAATTTTAATAACGTTGTAATTGCGACAACAAACATAAGCGGCTTCGACTATACTGATAACAATTTTAAAGCACTGGTAATGCATACGGGAACTTCTTTAAAATGTGTGTGCGATGAGTTAAGTCATTTGATTTTGAAGGAGAGTAGAGGATTTAGGTGTAAAACAGAAGATGAAAAAAAGGTATGGATCGGAAATGTCAAAAATTTTAAAAAGTTAGTAGAAACACGCTGGAATAAAGAATTGTCGTCGATGGCTAATAAAGATCTTGCGGAAAAACATTAGAATAAACCATTACTTTTACCATTGGTAAGTGATATTCGAAAATTTCGTGATGGTGTATTGAAAATGAGTGAAGAAAGCACCCTTCGTTTGGACAGTACAGATAACCCTAACGCTAAAGATTACAAAACATTAGTAAATTGTGTATTAGCTTTATTGATTCTGTTTAACCGACGACGGATCGGTGACGTACAATATTTGAAATTGAATGATTATGAGAACGATAGAAGAAGCAATACGACAGATTTTGAAAATGTACTAACAACTGCAGAAAAAGCACTAACAACTAAATACAAAAGAGTTGTCAATGCAGGAAAAGGCAGTAGAGCAGTGGTAATACTTTTTCTGGAAATTCTTCAAAATTATATTAACGTTCTTCTGAAACATCGACCGAAATTTATAAATGCAGACAATAACTACCTATTTGCGGTTCCTGAAAGCTCGATAAAATGGGGTAAGGGAGATGTAGCTATAAAAACATTAGCAGATAAGTTGAAATTAGAAAATCCACAAGCAATAAGAAGTAACAAACTAAGGAAGTAAATAGCAACGATAATGCAGTTGTTTAATTTAACCAAAGATGAGGCCAAACAGTTTGCTAACTTTATGGAGCACACAGAAAAGATCCACAATGAATTTTACGAGTACATTTGTGTAACAAAATAGGGCAATTTTAATTTAATACGCAAATTAATTTTGTAGGCTTCCGGTTGATATTTACCACACCGCCAAAGTATCCAAGATTCTTCTTTTAATGGATAAAGGATCATTACCAGCTGAATATAAGGGAAAAGCATTGAAAGATATTCATTTAGACCTTAAATCAGAGTATGTAGATGAAGGTGACAATAATGACCATGGTAAGAATATTTACCACTAAATTCTCTAAAAATAAATTATTTAATTGTTGAAGAAGAGTGCCCAGTTTCTGAAGACATTGAAGAAAGTATGGACTTAGGCGAAAACTTAGGTGGATGTTCTGGAGTGACAAATAAAAAAAACAATGAAGAAAAACGACAAGAGCAAGAAAATGAAAAAAAAAATTGATCATTGAATTTTAATTTGCACTTGTTAAGGTTTTATCCACTTTCAAGAATTTACAGCTACAAATCCAAATTCTAGAACACAAAAGAAGTTTTCTGAAACAAGTCAGAAAGTAACTAAAAGAAGTAAGAGAATTTCTTATGTTTTTTCAGTTTAAAATTGTTCGCAATTGTTTTAGTCTGGAGTGATAGTGAAATAAGGTTAATAGAAAAGCATTTCGCATATTTTTTAACCCATTTCTTCCCACCGGTGCGTTTTTGCACCATTACCTTTTTATCGATTTTTAAAAATAGTGAAAACTCAAATTGGGCAACTTGCGTTGCAAAAGTGGTAGTTATATCTCAGTTTATTTTTGGGTTGAATTTTTTAAATGAAATATTTTCGTATACTCGTTTTATAAATGTTTGAAAATTGGAAAAAAACACATTCTAGAACATACGTATCAATTTCGTAAAGAACAGATACAAGGAAAATTCTTAAAAATGAAATCCTAGGTATTTTCGACACACAATATATTGTAACTTCAATTGGTGAACACAGAATTGTCTTTGTTTTTTACCAGCCCCCCTATGCCTAAGCGAAACTTTATTGGTGCGATTTTGCACCACTGGTTTAATATGTTAAGTCTATTGGATATCCCGCGTAAGCAATACGAAATTTCAAACAAGCCGGTTCGCTTAGCCAGGCTCAAACTTGCACGCACTTGCAACTATCCTGTCTCGGTGAGCCCGTGTAAATTTAGTTTTACTTAGTTTATCATACAGTTTAGTTGGGTAATTATAAAGAATGGCTGTTAGGAAGTATTTTTCACAAAAACAACTTGAGGCAGCTTTAGAAGAAATGCTTGACGAGGAGGAAATAGAAAGAAATGGTAAGATAAATTTCTGATTTACACAAAACAAATATTCAATTTTTGAACTTTCTAGATGTGATTGATGCTGTTTATGTGCCGCCTGATGTAGACGAGCTTTCCGATGAGGAACAATTCGATGATGATGTGGTTTTGCCGCAAGGGGGTCATGAATCTCAAGACATAGCTGGAACATTCGAAATCCATGGACCAGGTTTCGAAATTGACCAGTGTATAGAAGAATTTGATTCTTCAGATGAGGAAACCTTAGCTTTTAAAAAGCAAAGATTGAGTTGCAGTTCTGCGTCAGATACACCTGAATGGGCAAAGGGCAATATTCAATACACCCATTCTCATATATGTAAGGAACTTGAAAAAAAACAAATTTTGATTCAAGAATTAGGCGAAAAATCCCCATTGGAAATTTTTTTTTTATTTTTCGATGATGAAATTCGGGAACTTATTGTTGAATTTTCTTTAAAATATGCTCAACAGAATAACCGTCAGCAATTTCAATTCACGCAAAACGACCTTCTGAAATTCATAGGAATAATGCTTTTATCAGGTTATCATAGTCTTCCGCAGACTACTATGTACTGGTCTAATGATGAAGACAAGGCAGTAGATATCGTAAAAAAGTGTATGAGCCGCAACCGTTTTCATGAAGTAAAGCGCAATTTTCATTTATCTGATAATACAAAATTGGATAACAATGATAAGTTCTCGAAAGTCCGACCGTTTTTAGATCTTATGAATAAGAAAAACCTGCAATGGGGTGTTTTTTCTACCCATTTATCGATCGACGAACAAATGGTACCATATTTTGGAAGACATTCATGTAAAATTTATATAAAGGGAAAACCTGTAAGGTTTGGTTTCAAAGTATGGTGCCTTTGTTCCTCAAATGGCTACCTTTTCTATTCTTTTCCCTACGGTGAAGCTTCCGATAATAAGCGGTCAAGCTTTGGGCTTGGAGGGGATGTCGTTGTAAAATTATTAAGCGTTGTAGATCAACCGTTTTACCATCAGCTTTTTTTTGATAATTTTTTTTCCTCGTACAAATTATTTATTTATCTCAAAAACAAAGGCTTTTTCGCTTCCGGAACTATAAGGGAAAACCGAACTTTACATTGCCCATTAACTATTTNCCGACCGTTTTTAGATCTTATGAATAAGAAAAACCTGCAATGGGGTGTTTTTTCTACCCATTTATCGATCGACGAACAAATGGTACCATATTTTGGAAGACATTCATGTAAAATGTATATAAAAGGCAAACCTGTAAGGTTTGGTTTCAAAGTATGGTGCCTTTGTTCCTCAGATGGCTACCTTTTCTATTCTTTTCCCTACGGTGGAGCTTCCGATAATAAGCGGTCAAGCTTTGGGCTTGGAGGGGATGTCGTTGTAAAATTATTAAGCGTTGTAGATCAACCGTTTTACCATCAGCTTTTTTTTGATAATTTTTTTTCTTCGTACAAATTATTTATTTATCTCAAAAACAAAGGCTTTTTCGCTTCCGGAACTATAAGGGAAAACCGAACTTTACATTGCCCATTAACTATTTCTAAAACTATCACTAAAAAAAAACGAGGCACCTATGACTCGGCATATGACAAAAAATCCAAAATTTCTATGGTAAGATGGAATGACAATGCAGTTGTAACAATATGTAGTAATACTTTTAACGTTGAACCTATATCAAAGGTAAAAAGATTTGATCGCAAACAAAAGAAATATATATATATTGAACAACCAAATGTTATTGCACAGTACAATGAATTTATGGGTGGCGTCGATCTGCACGACAATGGTATTGCTAACTACAGATGTAAAATATTTGGTAAAAAATGGTGGTGGCCAATCTTTTGTAACGTCTTAGATAGTACAATAGTCAATAGCTGGAAGATATACAATATTTCACATAGACAAAAAATGTCACAACTAGAATTTAAATCGTATGTAGCGCTTCGTCTACTAAAAATCGATACATCTGTAATAAAAAGAAGTAATCCAATTCCACCAAATGAAATGCGTTACGATAAAATTGGTCACACTCTTGTTCACCACGAAACCAAAAGTAGGCGTAGATGCAAACATTGCCATAATCACACAATTCACATTTGTAAAAAATGCAATGTTCATTTACATGTTCAATGTTTTGAAACATTCCACAACGAAAAGTAATGTGTGTTTATAGTGGCAGATTTGTGTGTTTGTATGTATTTTTTAAAGATGAAGTTTTATAAATGTGCTGATTTTTTGTAGATATATTCCCAATGGTGCATTATTGCACCAGTACATTTTTTGTTGTAAAGTTATTTTTTTTTGTTAAGTTTCTTCTCAAATGAATTTTTAAGTACCCTTTAGGTCCCAGTAGGTTCCCCTTTATAATATTTTATGAAATAAACTTATATTTTTTAAATGTGGGATTATGTCTTTTTATTAATTTTACCGATGGTGCATTTTTGCACCAGCCGTTTTTTGAAAAATGCATGATTTTTTATCAAAACAGATTTTAAATTTGTTATAAAAAGTAGTGATAAAACACATCAGCCAATTAAATTTTGCCTATTTATACCCTTGGGAAGAAATGGGTTAAAGAGAAGAAATATCCCTCTGGCGACTTAATTAAAAATTCTAATTAAACAAAATCGATTCTGTTAAATTATTTGAGCGTTTTCGTTATCCTTTGTTTAAATTTTAATAAACCATTTAAGTGACTACATTCTTTTATTACAAGTCAGCTTTTTTAATTCTTTTTAATCTTATGCTCAGAGAACAAAAAAGTGTTTATTTTTTGTTTTCAATAATAGCTAAAGTAAAAGACCAATTAATAAAACAATTGGAAAATTTCACAAATTTTAGTTACACTCAATACCTATTTCGCCTTCTTAACACCATAATAATTATTCATAACATCGTCCTTTTGTAAATATCTATGATAAGCTACAAATGCTACAAAAGTCAGTTCCAATAGTTATACGAATATAAAAATTTGACGCCGACTCTATATTTACCTAAATTTCGATATTCAGACAACGGATTTAATTTACCTATATATATATATAAATATATGTCCGATCCGACGGGACTTGAACCTTGACGAAACTCTGGTACAAACTAGAGTGGGTGGATCGGTGTTGGTATGAAATGCAATAATAGTTATTTTTATATTGTTTGGCAACACTGTACTATACTGTGAGCGTTAGTAAGCAAGTTCTAAGTTAGATTTCTATGTTTTTATGTTTCCTGGTTTTTTGCTTGTAGTTAATGTTAATAAATTACTCAATTACTTTATAAACAACAGGTTATGGGCCCAGACCCGCTTTTTATCATCGTTTTGCAGTGTTAAAGAACGTGTATAAGTAGCACCTGATGAGTATAATTTTTTGAGGTTAGAAGCGTTTTTTGGAGGGAAGTGTTTTACTGTCGAGAAAAAAAAAAAGAAAAGAAATATACACAAAATGATGGAGTCTGGTCAGTTAATCAAGTTTTCTGGAGAAAACTGGACACTTTGGAAGTTCCAGGTACAAGTAGTATTAAAGTCCAGAGGATTATGGGATGTAGTTTCAGGAATATGTTTAAAAACTAATGAAAATGCAGAAGAATGGACGAAGAATGACGCTAAAGCACAGGAATTATTAGTAATTAGAATGGAAGCGGCAGAAATGTGGCAGAAACTGAAAACTATATACGAACACCAGTCTCAAGTTAGCGTACACTTATTACAACAGAAGTTTTTCAGGTTAGAATACAAAGAAAGCAAAGTGGCTGAATTCATTTCTGAAATAGAAGAAATCCAAAGTAACTTGAAACAAATGGGTGAAGAAATTAGTGACAAAATGGTAATAACTAAAGTTTTAATGTCGCTGCCAGAACATTTAAGGCATTTTATTTCCGCTTGGGAGTCAACACCAAATCATAACCAAACTCTAACTGAACTTATGTCTCGATTGATGATAGAAGAAGAAAGAACTAAAAACAAAGAGCAGGTGACAGCTTTAAGTATGAGAAGTAAAAGTAGTCATGAACAGAAATCAATGAAATGTTTTCAATGTGATAAAATGGGGCATATAAAAAGAAACTGTCCGCAATTAAAACCAAACGAAGGCAGGAAAACGTGTTACTATTGTAGGAAAGATGGTCATGTTATGAAAGATTGCTGGTTTAAGAAGAAAAAAGACACAGAGGGTAATAAAAATGACAAAAAGCCATCAACGAATTCAACACAAGCATTTGTTGGAGTATCAAGTGTAACAAAATGCACAAATTTCAATGCTTTGGTTGGGCAGTCTCAGTTTATCAAAAACGAATGGTGGTTAGACAGTGGAGCCACTGATCACATGTGTTCCAATTTAGAAAAGTTTTTTGAATTGAACGAGTTAGAATATAACAGGCAAGTGAAAGTGGGAAATGGGTCACTATTGACAGTGAAAGGCATAGGTAAAGTAAAGGTAGAAGCATGGAATGGAAAAGAATGGCTTAAAACAGATTTAAATAACGTATTGTTTGTCCCAGATCTAGATGTGAACCTTTTTTCTTTGAGTAAAGCATTAGATAAAGGATTTGAAATGCGCTCCAATAAAGAAAGGTGTGAGTTTTTAGACAAAAATGGAATGATAAGGGCAGTAGCAAACAGAGAAGGAAGACTATTTAAGATGAATTTTAAAAATATTGAAATATTACAGTGTAACATAGCAGAAACTTTGTCAATATGGCATAGAAGGTTTGCTCATGTAAATTTTGATCAAGTTAGGAAGATTTTGAGACAACATAATGTAAATTATAAAGAAGAAAAAAATTATTTTTGTGAGGATTGCCTAGCAGGGAAACAACACAGACTACCGTTCCCATCAAGTAAATCAAGGGCAAAGAAAACAGGCGAATTAATACATAGTGATCTGTGTGGTCCCTTTGAAGTGCCATCCTTAGGAGAGGCAAAATATTTTCTTATGTTGAAAGATGATTTTTCTGGCTACAGATTTGTTTATTTTATAAAGAATAAATCGGAAACAAAAGAAAAGATAGAGAGTTTTATTCAATTGGTGAAAAATCAAACGGGAAACAAAGTATTAACTTTACGTACTGATAACGGATTAGAGTTTATAAACAAGGAACTGACAGCCATAACAGAACAAAAAGGAATACGCCATGAAAGGTCATGTATTTTTACTCCTGAACAGAATGGAAGAGCAGAAAGGGAGATGAGGACATTAGTGGAAGCAGCTAGAACATTATTACATAGTAAACATTTGAATAAAATGCTATGGGCCGAAGCTGTTAATTCAGCTGTTTTCATTTTAAACAGAATTGGCAGCTGTCCTCAAAAAGATCAAACTCCATATAAACTTTGGTACGGAAAAGAGTGTAAAATACATTTTTTTAAAGAATTTGGGCTGAAGGTATCTGTACATATACCTAAAGAAAAAAGATTAAAACTTGATCCAAAAAATAAAATTGGATTGTTTGTCGGTTATAGTGAGACTGTGAAAGGATATAGGATTTATTTTCCTAATAAAAATAGCGTAAAAATACACAGAGATGTGATTTTTATACCTGAAGAATCAATACTGAAGAATGAGGGTGACATAGAAGAAAAAGAACAAATAGTTTCGTTAGACTTAGAGAAAGAAGAGAATGAACAAGAACAGGATAATTTAGAGGTGGCAGCTGAGATGAGAAATCATGTGGATAATATAAGCAACTTATCGGATGAAGATGATAATTATATAGAAGAAAATCGACAGATAGAAAGAAGTAGAAGGGAAACAAGAAGACCGATTTGGGCAAATGATTACATAATGAATACAGATATGAGTTTCTTTACAGCTATTGAAGATTCGATTTCGTACGAAGAGGCAGTTTCGTGTACAAACGCAAATAAATGGAAGGAAGCTATGGAAAAAGAATTGGAAGTGTTGCGTGAGAATAATACATGGTGTGAAGTGCAAAGGCCTGTTAATAAAAAAGTAATAGAAAGCAAGTGGGTATTTAAACAAAAAAGTGAAGATGAATTCAAAGCTAGACTTGTAGCTCGTGGGTTTCAACAAGAACATGAAGGTGAATTGTATGATGTATACGCGCTAGTTGCGAAGTTAACGACGTTTAGAATTTTACTTGTTGTGGGCAATACATTACGAAAGCCTATTTATCAAATGGATGTGCGGAGTGCCTTTTTATATGGTGACATCGAAGAAGAGGTATTTATGTCATTGCCAGGGTCAACTAATAGTAATGTGGTGTGCAAGCTAAATAAATCCATTTATGCGTTAAAGAAAAGTCCTAAATGCTGGAACTCTAAATTTGATAGTTTAATGAAAAAGCAAGGTTTTTGTAGATCTGAAAACGATCATTGTTTGTATTCAAAATGTTCAAAGAAAAATAATTTATATGTGTTGATTTATGTCGATGATTTACTAATTTTAGGTACTGATTTAGTAGAAGTAGAAAAACTTAAATCTATGTTAAGTAGCAATTTTTATATGAAAGATTTAGGGATCATTTCTCAATATTTAGGTATTGATATTGTACAAAATTTAAAAGAGGGACATACAGAATTGTGTCAAGAAAACTATTTAACGAAGGTTTTGCATAAATTTAAAATGAAAGACTGTAATCCCATAAACACCCCAATTGATGTAAACACTGATTTTGATTTTAAGAATAACGAAGAGAATGTAAGCTTACAAAAGTTGTGTAGGCAGATTATTGGAAGTCTAATGTATGCAGTTCAAGGTTCGCGACCTGATCTTTGCGAAAGTGTTAGTTTACTTAGTAGATACCAGGATAAGGCAAACATTAATTTGCTAAAGGCTTTGAAGCGTGTCCTGAGATACATAAAAGGGACTCTTAAGTTTAAATTGTTTTATAAACAAAATTGTAATGCGGAAGTTTTGTGTGGATTTGTAGATTCTGATTGGGGAGGTGACGTTTAAGATAGAAAGTCAACTACTGGCTATGTTTTTAAATTGTTAAACTGTACGGTGTCTTGGACAAGTAGGAAACAACAATGTGTTTCTATCTCGTCAACTGACTCAGAATATGTAGCTCTAAGTATGGCAGTTTGTGAGGCCTGTTGGTTGAGAAAATTATTAGATTTTCAGTTATTTAATTTAAATAAACCAGTCACTATATATGAAGATAATCAATCGGCTATCAAACTTGCAAATAATCCAGAAAATAATAAGAGACTGAAACACGTTGACATAAGATTGCATTATATTAAAGAAAAACTTGATAGTGGCGTGATAAATATTCTTCATATCAAGAGTGAAGATCAACTCGCCGATATATTTACCAAGCCATTACCTAAGGTGAAATTTGAGAAATTCAGGGAGGGTTTAGATTTATTAAATGAATACGGAAAGGAATAAAATAACTTTATTGAGGGGGCGTGTTGGTATGAAATGCAATAATAGTTATTTTTATATTGTTTGGCAACACTGTACTATACTGTGAGCGTTAGTAAGTAAGTTCTAAGTTAGATTTCTATGTTTTTATGTTTTATGTTTCCTGGTTTTTGCTTGTAGTTAATGTCAATAAATTACTCAATTACTTTATAAACAACAATCGGCTTGCGAGTTTCGATGATTTAGGGAGCCGGATCATAGGTTCAACCATAATAGAGGGGTTCTTAGAGAGAAACCAGACTAAGACAAGTCCCTGAAAGAGGGCAGCAGCTCTTTCAGTACTCAGGGTGACAGAGATCACGAGGATCGGTATGGCACTCTGATGCACAATACTGCGAAGTGAAAGGCAACGGGAAACCACCACATTATGATCCCGAGTAAAACGTTCAACTACTGAAATTAAATGATGGCGTCCTCTGGGGTAAAGCACTCCGGACGTAAACTAGTCCCCCATTCGGATGTCCGGGCGGGGACTACCTCGGGAAATGTCATCAATAAGTGCAATAGGGATAGGTGCAATGTTTCACGAGTCGGAGCGTGGAATGTTAGGTCAATGAGGCAGGTAGGGAAATTAGAAAATTTAAAAATAGAGATGGATGGATTAGAATTAGATATAGTAGGTATAAGTGAAGTCCGTTAGCCCGAAGCTGGAGACTTCTGGAGTGGGGACTTTAGAGTAATACATACAGGATCGGTAGAAGGTAATTCAGGTGTAGGAATTGTAATGCGTAGGAAAGTATGGCAGAGTGTAGAAAGTTATTTACAAAAAAGCGATAGGATAGTTATGGTTAAATTAAACTCAAAGCCGGTAAGAACGGTATTAGTGCAGGTCTACATGCCTACATCATCTTACAGTGATGAAGACGTAGAAGCAGTTTATGCAGATATAGAAGACGTGTTAAGTTTAGAGAAAGGGCAGGACAACCTAATAGTTTTAGGAAATTTCAACGCAGTAATAGGTGAAGGTAAAGTGGGTGCATTAGCAGGTTCTTTTGGATTAGGCAATAGAAATGATAGGGGAGACAGGCTGATAGAATTTTGGGATAAACGTAACTTAACCGTCGCGAATACTTTATTCAGCCATCACGATAGGAGGCGCTATACGTGGGAGATGCCAGGTGATTTAGGGAGATAGCAGTTAGATTACATACTTGTTAGGCAAAGATTTAAAAATCAAGTGAAGGACTGTAGGAGTTATCCAGGAGCTGATATAGATAGCGATCATAATTTGGTAGTTATGAAGACCAATCTTAAATTCAAAATTCTGAAAAAGAGGGAAGGTAGGAGACGTCTCGACTTAGAAAATCTAAAATGTAACGAAGCGCGTGGTAGGCTAGGTAAAATGACAGACGAAATACTAATGGCGGCTGGAGAAACGAATGACGGGGACATAGAGACAGAATGGAATTGCATTAAAACGTGTCTAAAATCAGCACATGGAACAACCTGATGGATTTGGTGGTAAAATTAATCGAGTTTGCCTTTTGCGGAAATTCCTCGATGGTCTTAATCAGGCACTTCGTCAATGGCATAAAAAGATTAGTGAGGAACTAACTAATTTTGGATTGAAAAATTTAAATGCTGATCGATGCGTGTAATCAAATTGCGATAAAACTTTGTATATTGCGCTTTACGAGTATATCGATTATGGACTGGTAATTGGCTCTAACAACAAAGTAATTGAATTGTTAACGTTGATTAAACAAAAATTCAAAATTACAAGTGAAACCGCCAAATGTTACCTTGGTATTGAAATTGATCGCGATAAGGATTCTCAAACAATTAAAATACATCAAACCGCGTATGCAAAAAGAATACTCAAGCGATTTAACATGACTAAGTGCAAGCCGACAACTACACCCGCCGATCCAAAGGTTGAATTAATTCCAAACTTGGACAGTGTGCACTCATGTACCTTGTTATCGGTACCACATTGAAACACCTTCACAAGCCCATTAGATAGCCGCGAAACATGTTCTTCGTTACTTGAAATGAACGTTAAGTAAAGGTATTACATATAACGGAAGCTGTACTTCAAAAAACGAAGTTATCGCATATAGTGATGCAGACTTGGAAACCTGTCATGATCTAAAATCAATAAATGGAGTAGTTCTGATTCTAAATGGTGGCCCTGTTATTTGAAAAAATCAAAAGATAAGTATTATTACGGATTCCACCATGCATGCAGAGTATGTAGTTGCTCATGTTGCTGCCAAAAACACCCAATGGTTACGTCTACTGATGTGTGAACTAGGATTGCTTCAAAGCTCATCAATCAACTTGTATATCGACAACGGAGCAGCTGAACAGTTAACCAAGAACCCCGTGTACCATGATCGTTCAAAGCATATAGATAGACATAAAATTTCATTATATTCGCGATTGTATTAAAAGTGGTGATATTCAAGTGATTCGGGTTCCTACTTATTGTCAACTTGCGGATTTACTAACAAAAGGTTTGCCTAAAATAATTCGAAGTGGTCTGTATTCTGTCGAAACTGACAGACGCGGATCACGATTTCGATCTTTTTGGATCTCATCAGCGCGTCGCAGGCAGCCCGACAGAACACAGACCAACTCTCACCTGCTGTCTTAACAGTGCGTTTTAGAATACGTAATCCTAAAATGTAGCATTGTGCTACAGATGGCGTTTACTGCGCTATTTGTAGTATTTTCTAAAAGGTTTCTCATTTAAAAATTGCAAAATGTTAAATTTAGATTAAGTGTAACAATGTATTTTTATTATTCGAAAGAGCGAGTGGAAGTGTTGCGATATCGTGTTTACTAAGCGCTCATTCGTTGCTTACGTTTGTGTTTTAGGATTAGTCCATTATTTGTTCTGTTCATATTCCATTATGTTGTTGTTTTGAGAATTGCTAATCTTTGTTTGAGCTCCATCGTGTCCTAATCGCATATGTAATTTAAAACAGTTGAATGTTGTTATGAAGTAAGTTAGTCAGTTAGTAATTTAAAAAACAAGTCAGTTGTTTTTACACATTTACCAATATATATTATAAAATAAATAACAGTACTCCTAGAGATCTCGTCTATGGAGCTAAAACAGGTCAAAGAATGTGCGACGTCAAGACAAGTTGGAGACTATGTATCAGTCAAAGGGCCCTACGCGAAAAGCTAACTCGCTAAAGCAAATTGTTCTGCAACGAATGAGCGAGGACAATGACATGCGCGAACATCTATATAAATTCTTTGACGCTGTTGACCGACTGAGCGATATGGAAGTGCCAATAAATGATGACCCACTGTCGATATTGTTGCTCTACAGTTTACCCTCCAACTTCGAAAGCTTTCGGGTAAATCAAATAAACCTAACGACAAAAACGTGTTCAGAAGCTTCAAGTGCAACAGCAGGTCGAGAGTAAACAACGATGACAACAATAAAGGACGAGGCACATCTCTGTATGCTTCTCCGGAATCAAGTTTGTGCCGTGACGCGAGTTGCTTACTGGTTTATCCTACGCAAAAACGGTGGTGTCTAGATAGTGGATGTACCGCACATATGACCAATGACATTGTCAGTTTTGAGTATACTGATGAGAACATTTCAGACTCATTGAACCTGGCAAATTCCAGCTCCACGATAATAAGTGCAAAAGGTGCCGGCAACTGGTTATCCGAGTGAATAAAGACAGAGAAACAGTTGACTTGAGTGATGTGCTATATGTGTCGGTCTCGAAAATCGTCGATAAGGGATATCACGTGACCTTCTACAAACGGTCATTTATCTGCATCAGTTGATGTCGACCAGTATGAAGATTTTTACCTGGAGCAAAGTGATGTTCATCTGAACGTCGAGCAGGATAGAGATGAATCTGCGCTGTCGTATAGCTATATTCATATCGTGTTGGGGGATGATTACACGACGAGTAACCCAGCTCACCAACCAGATGAGCATCCGGAATTGGAGTCTCTTGACGAGGGAGAAGAGCCATTTTGAGGCTTCAAACCAGTTGCGGCCCCGGCCCCAGATTCACTCGGATCGTCTCCACCGTCGGAACGTAAACCAGGGAGACCGAAAAAGATTCTCACAGACGAACGTGGCAAGCCTAAGAAACAATATAACAGGGCAGAGAATATCGATGATCCACCAGATGTTGCATACGTCGCAGAAATCCCAATCAAGTCGGCAATCTCTGACCCTCAGAGGCACGAGGGAATGTTAGCAATGGCCGACGAGTTATGTCCGATACTGAAGAACAACACTTGGGACTTGCAGCGTCTAAAGGAACGTTCAACCGTTGGGAGTCGGACTGTACTCAGAAACAAGTATGGTGCCGACGAAGCTGTCACCAAGCGGAAGACCTGAGTCGTCGCTAAGGGATTTACTCAACGTCCTGGGATGGATAACTTATGCACCCGTCGCTCGATTTGCCTTGCCATGGCCTTGGTAGCGAAACGAAAGTATACACGCATGGCAGTTTGACGTCTCCACCGCCTTCTCAAATGGCGTCATTGACGAGGAGATCTGGATGGAGGTGCCACGTTACACTGAAGAAATCCTAAAGTTTATAGTTGAGAAGTTTGGCTCCCGAAAGATGGTCAACAAGACTGCAAACAAGCTGTCCCAATTATCGTCCGTCGTATGAGGAAGGCACCATAGGTGCGAGGATAACTTTCGGAGACGCAAGCATCTACGTGATGAACGAGGGTGAAAACTAACTAAAAAAACTAATTGTTGTCTTCGTCGACGACATGTTTGTGATATCAGACAATGCTGAGATGATCGGCAATCGAGTACGTGCTGGCCATAGTTGATCGGTTTGGATGTCCTATTGTCGGCTGGTCTCTACACCGCTCGAACCAGAAGCAAAGTTGTCGAGGAACGACGTTTGGGGCAAAGAAGACGGAGAGAACGCCTCCTGACATTACACACGCTACAAGTGTCCTGAGCCAGTTCAACGACTGTTTTGGAAAGAGTCAATGACAAGCTGCAAAATGAGTGTTACGATACCTCAAGAGTACGACCGACATGGAAATCAGCTTCAGTGCAAAAGGGACCTAACCGGCTTTGTGCATGCTGACTAGGCTGCGTGCATCAACAACAGAAGGTTGTACACTGGATACGCGTTCACGATGAGTGGAGGTCCCAATTCATGGAAGCCGAGAAAGTAGCGAACGGTGGCCTTGTCTTCAACGGAACCTGAATACATGGTACTCAGCGAGGCTTTCAAAGAAGCGATGCACCTGAAAAGACTCAGCGAGGAGATTGGTGCTTGTCCACCGCCAACAATTGACATTAACATTGATAACCAAGGAGTGAACAAACTAGCCGAGAATCCTGTATATCATTCGAGAACCAAACACATTCACATTCGGCACCAATTCGTGAGAGAAGCCACAGTTACGGGCGAGATCAACTTGGAGTACCTAGTCACTGACAAGATGCCGGCCAATGTAGTCACCTTGTGTCAAGCACTGGAATTGTTTAAATTATATGACTATTGAGAAACCAATTACTTAAATTAGTGTCACTTTGAGAAGGGGTGTTAGATCAGTATTTTTTGTTTCTATTTATCAAATCCAACCGCCTTCTAGTAATTTATTTCTACTACAATTACAACATCATCTATACTTGTTTCGCTAATGTTGTTGCTACTAGTAAAGTTAGTCTAGTTCATTGTATTGCCTGTTCCAGTAGACCTAGATTAGATTACTCTTCGCAAAGAGTTAAGGTTGTGGGCTGTTCTAGTTTTAAGGAAATGCGAAGTTCAGCTCAGGATAGGAAAGAGTGGAGGTACGTGTCCAACCAATCTTAGGACTGATGACCTTATGATGATGATGATGAACGGAGCGCGACATGACTGCGAATGTGTGGGCAAAGCATTTTAGGTCATACGTATTTGGTACTAAATTCAAAATTATAACTGATCATAAACCCTTGACGTATCTTTTTAATATCAAGGATCATGGTTCACGTTTGGCATTTTTAAGTTAAAATTAGAAGAATATGATTATACAATAGTTTATAGGTCAGGGAAATCCAATACAAACGCCGACTTATTAAGTAGAGTTACGAATATCAATACAGTCAATATATGTCCAATAACAAATTATCAAGAATTTCAAAATTACTTAAAAACTCATATTGTAACAAACACAAAGGTGAAAGAAAAAAATACATGTATGTTTAGAACCCCTAACTCAGACCCAGTAATTTTTTTTTCCCAAAAATTTTAATAAAACTGGTTTTCTTATTTTAAAGGAAAATGAAGGTCTTTCTCGACTCATTTGGTAATTTTGATCAGCTTCAAACAGGTTCAGTGTTTCAATACCTATACAACTAATAATAAGAAAGTTAATATATTTTTGCTTATATATAACGACAATAGTTTTAATAATATCATGATGAAAATATTTGGAGCATTTTAATGAACATAAGTAATATACTCTCGCAGAATAGGCTCAATAAGATTTCACTAGTTAAACATCATTATAATAAATCAATGAAATGGAAAATTGTGTATCCCACGATTCGATACATTTTTCAAAATTTAAATGTGCAGATAAATATTTATGTTAATAATATAAATCATTTTCATTTCATAATTTACCATTAGCCAGTCACCAGGGTGTAAATCGAACATATAACCGGTTATGTTTATTGTATTCTTGGAAAGGAATGAAAAAGGATATAAAACAATTTATAAAAAATTAGTTGTAAGATGCGATCAAAGAACCATTTCGATAATACTGTAAATGTAAGAAATTTTAATATAGGTGACAAAGTTTTGGTTTTTGAGAAAACTGTTAAGAGAGAACGTAGTAAAAAACTATGTTCACTTTGCCACATAAAATAACGGGAAAAAATTCTGATGTTACTTGTACTATTCAAGAAAAAATAGGAGAAAGCAAAACGTCCACTTAAAAAGGCTAAAACATTTTTACGATTAGTTCTAGTTAAACATTAAGTACGCAGTAATGATAGATCTTTTCTAATTATTTAAGTACTTACAGCATAGAAATTTGTTTTTCTCTTTCTCTTTCAGATTTATTTTACTATTTATTCTTTCTGTTGTGGCCGAGTAGGACTATAACGTTACTTACTATGAGCACAATCCTTGAATTCACTTCGTAAATGTTAGGTGAACGGCGACTATACAATAACAAATGCAAATTGATAACTTACATAGACTTTAATAATATTAATAATTTTACACAGTTGCAATGATATTTTAAAACAGAAAATTTGTGTCAATCAGATAATTTTAAACTGTTTCATTTTTACGTTTGCAACTTGTTATTAAGAAACTCTGAATATACTGTTACCCGCATTGAACAGGAACTAAATGTTTTGATTGAGTTGGTAGGTCATACTTCGGTTTTAAGGCGAAACAAAAGGGGTTGGCTCGATTTTGTTGAAAAGGCATCAAAGGTTTTATTTGGTATATTAAATAGTGACGACGCTGAATATTATAGTTCTAAAATAGATGCATTTTCAAAAGACGAGTCGGTGCTAATGGATCTAGTTAAGGAACAGGTTAGGGTCGTACAGGCGACAATTACAAATATCAAAAAAGCAATTGGAAATTTAGATTTCTTTTAAAAATTACATAAAAAAGTCTGAGCACGCTTAGAAAAATCAGGAAGACATCCGTTTTATATTACTGCGGACGCATTTGGATGAGCATGTTACTTTAACAAATATGATGTTAGATCATTTGCAACTAGAAATTATAACATTAACTAACGCAATTTTGAAAGCTAAGAAGGGCATTTTGCATCCAGAAATTAAGACTCCGATTCGATTAATTTCAGAATTGAAACAGGATAATGAACTATTACATCAAGGGTTACAGTTTCCTGTACCATTACAAGTTGCTAATGCAAACGTATTAATAAATGTAATTGATTTATTTTGAAGATAATCGCCTCATTTATATCATTAATATCCCTATTATAGAAAGTCAACTATATTGTTTACAAAATTTTACCCTTTTCGCATGCAATATCTTCAAATAAATTTATTTTAATTCAACCTTCTTTGAAATATTTAGCGATTGATGAAAGTAAGCAACAGTGTCTAACTTTTCCTGAAATCGAATATAATAATTATCAAAAATCCCTTGCTAACAGAGTCATATGTAAGCAACTTAAACCACTATCATTAGCGCGTTTGGAAAATAATTGTGAAGTTAGATTGTTACAAGTAACGGATAGTCAACTTGAAATCACTTTTCGATTTTGACCTACTACAAATTTCGTCAAATTAATGAGGAAAATATTTTTGTTGCTGTTACCACCCCCCGCCGGTAATCGTACCCGGGATCTTTGACTTTTGACCATTAATTTGACTAAATTTGTAATAGGTCAAAATCGAAAAGTGATTTCAAATTGATGTTGCATATTAACATTGACCACTATTAGTAATTTAAAATAATGTCTTAAGTAACGGATAGCATACCAGATCTTTGCGATAAAAGGATTATAGAAACAAATAGAGGAATTTATCTCCAATTTTCACTTAGTAGTACCTCATCCTGAAAGTGTAACCATTTCATGTAATTATAAAAACAAACCGGTAGATACATTCTTAAGAAAATGTGGCAATATTACAATTGGGAAAAATTGCAGGGCTTACAGCATATCAGTAATGTTAGTGCCTCAAGGTAATGTGTTTAGTTCACAAGCTCTAAGTTAACTCGTTCCACTTTTTTAAATCAGTGACGAATGTTGTGAGTGTCAGAGTGCGTAGGACGCATAATTTTAGCAAGACACTATGATAAGTGGGAAAATATCAAAACAGCATTGATAACAAATTTTGGATTCAATCAAAGATGCGTATAATGAGATCGCTAAAATACGAGATGATCTTACAGCATCCGCTACCGAAAACATTTCCGATGATTCAGATCCTATTACAGTTCTTTCTGATAATATTTCTGCAAAAGACTAAAAGAACGGGATGATCAAGAAAGATATACTCAATTTAAAACTCAAAGAAGTAGTAACACAGCTAATGAAATTGCTATCAAAAAGGCTTTTATAAAAAGAAAACCAACTAATGATTCTCGAGTAAATCCTAATTTTGACTCTCAACAACCCAGTACCTCGAAATTTTCACGTTACAGTGATAAGCATTCTAGGCCTAATTTTTCGGGCTCACCCTTTAAAGGCCTCTCTTCAGAATCATCCAAGATCAAAACAAGCGAAATTGCAAATGATCAAAGAGAAATTGATAATTCCGACAACGAGGAAATTGAAGAAAATCATTTAAACCATACATTTTATCAAAAGTAAAAAATATACTAGTTAAGCCGTTAATTGTCATCGGCGCCTCTGTTAACCTAATAAAGTACAAAACTGAGTTCAAGAACTTCATTAATACAAACGAAAGAATAACAATCCCAGGACTTAACGCTGACTCATTTAAAACAGTAGGTTCAATCACCACAACATTCAAAGGAAAATTTCATGTTTCACCATTAGATATATCTCTGGATGGCATTCTAGGCATTCAATTTCTGAAATCATTATATATTATATTAACTTGGATTTAGAAAATAACTACATTAGATTAGCAGACAACAGCAAGATACCAATTTTGCTGAAACAAGAACGAAGGATCGTTAACCGTGTGAATTTGCAGTCTCGATTAGAACAAGTAACAAGAATAAAAACTAATTTAACACCGGGCACCGAAGGAATTTTACCTAAATTAAATACAGAAAATAAATTATTAATTCCAGAATGTTTAGTAAAAGCAGATGAAAACAGTAATATTCTTACAACCCCTGTTAATTTAACCGATAAAGAATTAATCTCTTTAATTAATATTGTTTGTAAACAACCAAAAACACACATTTCAGGCTAATAATCATAAAACTAACGAGGGGTTCAATATACTTAAACAAAATCTTCGTTTTGAACACCTAAATGATGAAGAACGGAATGAAGTTCTAAAACTTTTTTACGATTTCTCAGACATAATGTAATATTCGTGGGTTTAACAAAATTAACTTCTAAGACTGATAACGACAAAAACTATTTATTTACACTAATTATTAAAGAACTTAAAAACACTATTAAATTATTACTAAACTTAGGTTATCAATTATTCTATTTATTTACACTACTGTTGANATGTAGACCATGCAATACATAATTAAATTTCCGAATTGATGACACGTGAGGTGGAATAAATGGAGTGGTGAACAGGACTGAGTAGATAAAAATTATTGCAAAAAACCGTCATACTTTCCATTTTCAAATTTTCCTCTCATTTCATTGCTGAGGTTAAAAATATGTATTACCAGTAGAAAAAGATTTGACCTTCAACAGATTTCGAAAGTATCAAGTCAATTTAAGTTTAAAGGCATACTAATGACCCGGGCTCTAAATCGTTCGCTTTACAATTTCGCAGTTCATTAATGGGGAAAAAAGGCCATGGAAGTGTAAAGTTATGCGGTTCGGTATTGAAATTCACTAGAGTATTCATGTTAACTAGTATGCCATAGTGTCAATTAAATGTATTTTTTCAAGAATTTCCCTTAAGTAAACTAGGTCATCCAGCAAAAAAACCCACGTAACAAAACCTACACGAGCCCAGACAGTAAAGTATCAGAAGCAAAGCATCGATATTATTCAATCATAGAATATTTATCCTTTATGGGCTTATTTAAATTGACTTGTAACCTAGAGTAACGATGCCTAGCAATCTTCCACCATCTGTCGCTCGATTATTTTAAGTAGTTGGATTGTTTGTTTGGTCCCAATTGCTCAGTTTTTGCACCTTATTTTCACATTACTTCGTTAGATTTTTTGTAAAATTTCAAATACCAAGGAGATGTATTTAGTGGAAAAGTCAAAGCAGCTTCTGACGAACGTTTTTGAAAATACTTCATTCAAATAGATTTCGCTATTTCCATCATATCTTTTGCCAACATTAATTGTAAAATAAAAATTAAACACCAAATTCTATAATTTTGGAGCAACTATATCAGTCTTCACATTCAAAATACAACCTTATAAATATTCGTAAGCCACTAATTTAACGTGTTAATTGATGACATCGAAACTTTACGTCTGACATAATGTAATATTCGTGGGTTTAACAAAATTAACTTCTAAGACTGATAACGACAAAAACTATTTATTTACACTAATTATTAAAGAACCTAAACACACTATTGAATTATTACTAAACTTAGGTTATGAATTATTCTATTTATTTACACTACCGTTGATATATCACTATTTACTGCGCTATTTATTTCACTGCTATCACTGTCAATTTATTTCTGGATTCATTTTTGGAACGGTCAATTTATTTCTGCTTCTCTCGGCGATCGTCTCTTACTTTTAAATACTCTTTTATTTACAATTTCGGGAACCTTCTGGAAACAACCGGATAGTTTCTTTTTTTCTTTGAACTGTTGAACTGCTTTAACGCAACTATGTCACACACATTTACAAATACGGCGCACATGAAGAAAGGCGCCCGCGGCTTGTCGGCGAATCGATATGCCGTTCACGCCCACGTGTGCCCGATCGCACACAAACACACTCGTGTTCGCTCCACTGCCCCCTGCTTAAGGATGTTTCGTTCCGAAACATTTTCACATTCCGTTTCGCAGGATCATGCCGGAATCTGCAGTTCTCGCCTTCACGACATCCGCTCCGGGAATAGAAGTAACAGTCCACAGTCTTCTCATGATTGGTCCTATTCGAGTTATTACTGCAAATCAAAATGTCCATTCCAGTACGGAGGAGCAGGACTACGATCATGTTCCGTATCTATCCTATCTAGGTTGTCCAGTCCACAACCAACCTTCGGAATCGCCAGCTTACTGCGTCCTAAAGGTCTCTATAAGTTGGTTTATTAGAGCATCTTTCTTTAGTTACTAGGTAATAGACATTGCGTCGTCCGTCAGGCAGGCACACCAGTCTTCTTCCCTTCTGTACTTGGTCTTCAAGATGTTAATTTTTAATTTTTTTATTAATTCTGAGATCCTTTGAAACTCAATGGGCCAGAGAATATTCCTTAGTTATAGCAAAGAGGTCTCATCTCCTGTTAACATGGGGGCCTTCCTTTATGAACTCTTCGAATGTGGGCTCGGAAGGAATAATAAAAAAAGAAGAATAGTTAAAATTATTGGCCCGCGCCTCCTTTTCATTTGCTACGGCGTAAGGAGACAAACGATTTAAATGGACTACCTTCGGCTTCCTATTTGGAGTTTTTTTAATTCGGTAGATCACGTTGTTAATCCTCTTCACTATCTCATAGAGTCCTTCCTAATTCTGTTGGAACTTAGGTGACAGTCCACGGCGACGACGAGGATTATACAATCAAACAAGATCTCCAGTTTGGTAACCACCTGCTGTAGTCTTGATATCGTAGTTTTCTTTAATTCTATCACTAGCAATCTGCGTATGTAGACGAACCGACTCGTGGATATCGTTAAGCTTTCTTCGGAGGTTAGTAACATCTTCTTTGAGGTCAGAAGGTAGTCGCTCCCTTCCAAAAAGGGCACCGGCAGGTGTTTGGCCAGTAGTTTCGTGGACAGATGAACGGGATGCCATTAAAAATAAAGGCAAATAGCGGTCGCATATTCCACGGAATATAGACGATTCGAATTTCCTCCCTTGGTCTGAGTCCAACTCCAAGGGCACCCCAAAACGACTTTCATCAGATCCTCAACTATGGTTTCCGACTCCTGGTTCGGAAGGGCACAGAATTCAACCTATTTGGTAAAACAGTCCATAATGACCACGATGTAATTGTTACCTTTCTCGGATTCTGGGAATGGACCCGCCACATCGGTTGTGATGCGTTCGAAGGGGTCGCCGACATTGTATTGACGCATTGACGCCCTTGGCCTTTTCTGTGGTCCATTACTCGCGGCACAGGTGGAACACATTTTACACCAATTCTTGACATCTTCCTTACAGTTTACCCAATAAAATCGATCTCGAACTTTCCCAAACGTCTAATTCAGTCCAAAATGGCCACCAGATAATCCATCATGAAAATACTGCAACACCTCTTTAATCTTGTTTCGAGGAATAACTAGTTGCCTCCCATCTTCCTCTCCATCTGGACTTTCAACAGCAGGCATCAGGAAGCCATCTTCCAAAACCATTGAGTCCCATTGAGCACATAACGATTTTAGTATTTGGGTACAGGAAGAAATTTGCTACCACGTTGGTTATTTTCCGTCTCTTTTCTATTCCATCACCTTCAAGTCCGGGTCGTTTTTTTGGTCGTAATTTATATTTTAAGGTAACCACTCGTCATCGATTACCGTGACGCGTCGAATTGCCTCTTCATTCTTTTCCATTCGATCACATTGCTTGCAGTCTGGTTGACAAGATTTTCTGGGAAGTGCACCGGCATTCTTGTGTTCGGTTCCAGGCCGGTGCTCTACGTCAAAATCATATTCCTGTAGATACTTAATCCACTGAGCTACCTGGCCTTCCGGATTCTTAAAATTCAGAAGCCACTTTAAAGCTGAATGATCGGTGCGTAGGGTGAATTTTCGTCCATACAATTATTTGTAAAGATGTTCAATACCTTTGACTACGCCAAGCATCTCTCGCCTAGTGACACAGTAGTTTCTTTCGGCTTTTGATAAGGTCTTGCTAAAATAGCCGATTACCTTATCTTGGCCATCTTGTAACTGCGAAAGAACGGCTCCCATTCCCACATTGCTGGCGTCGGTGTCCAAAATGAACATTCGATTGGGCCGAGGATATACCAGTACGGGGGCTGTGATTAAAGCATGCTTCAAAGTCTCAAATGCAGCTTGACAATCCGAATCCCAATGAAATTTGCGGTCACTTTCAGTTAAACGTTTCAAAGGTTTGGCGATATTGGCGAATCCGTAAACATAGCGACGATAATACGTGCACAACCCCAAGAAGATTCTTATGTGGTGGACATTTTCAATCACTGGCCATTCCTTCACGGCCTTTATCTTCTCTGGATCCATGGCCACGCCCTTCGCTGGTACATGTCCCAAGTAAGAAACTTCTTCGCGGAAAAGGTGGCACTTTTTCGGACTGAATTTCAAATTGGCCTCACGTAACCACTGGAATAGCGCTTGCAAATTCTGCAGGAGTTTATTAAAGGTGCTTCCAATCACTATGATGACATCCAAGTATACCAAGCAGGTCTTTCCAATTTAATCACTCAAAATTTTCTCCATCAACCTTTCGAACGTCGCAGGGGCATTGCAAAATCCGAAAGGCATAACTGTAAACTGCTATACGCCCGTGCCGATCGAGAATGCGGTCTTTCCCTTGTCGGCAGCATCTAAAGCAACTTGCCAGTATCCTCTTCAAATCGAGTGTGGAAAAAATTTTCGAGCCAGAAAGCATATCCAAGGTGTTATCAATCCGTGGTAATAGATAACTGTCTATCTTGGTTACGTCGCTGAGCTGTCGGTAATCCATACAAAAAACGGGTTATCCCAGCCTTCCTCTTTACCAATACTACCGGTGATGTCCATGGACTTGAAGATGGTTCAATTATGCCGGTGTCCTGCATTTCCTGGATTATTCCCTCTGCTTCTTCCTTCTTGACCAGGGGCAATCGTCTAGATCTTTGACGAATAAGCTGCGCATTACCGATATTGATCTTGTCTTTTGCGATATTGGTCCTTACCCTACCAGTCTTATCAGTCTCAAAGACGTCGGCATTCTGACAAAGTAGATGTTGCACTTTGCATTTCTGCTCACTGGTTAGATTCCTACAATATCTGTCAATCACTCCACTTATTTTAACAGGTACTGTTTCAGAAATTAACTTTGGGGTTACAGTCTCCTGACTATCTTTGATGAAATAGAATTCTTTGCCATTCAGTCTCAGAACCCGTCTTCTTAAATTCATGTCAAATTCGTATTTTTGTAAAACGTCCAGCCCAAGAATTACGTCATCTTCAATATCTGCCACAAGCACTCGATGGTCAAAGACAGTTTTACTAATTTCAAGTGACACATTGGCTTCGCCATGAACAACCGGTAGCCGTACACAAAACCCACTAGTTGACACAATCTGGTTAGAACCTTCGACTACGCTGGGTTATACTATGCTCCTAGTGGCCCCAGTGTCCAAAAAAAGTACGCACCTTCGTCCATTTATTTTTCCTCCTAGTAGAAAAAAAGGACTGTCATTCTGGTGCTTCAAGATCTTCGTAAATGCAATAAATTCGTGGTCTCTTTGTCCATGAGTCAACGTTTGCCCCGTTACGTCGACCCTATCTAGTTTTCCTGGTGTTGACGTCGAGTACTTGGGGAAGGAGTACGTTTCCTACACTGCCTCCTCGTATGACCTAGTTTGCCGCAATTCCAACATCTTAGCTTTTGAGTTTCTTGATCGAACTTGGAGATGATTCGGCAGACGGTTTCTTCTAAAGATTCTGACGAATCTGTTTCTTCACATAGTAGCCGAACCCTTCCCTGTTTGCTATACGCCCGTTTAACAGTTTCAAACTCCAATGCACGAGCCAATGCATCAGCTAGCGTCTTAGGTCGGTCAAGGCGTATTCCTTGTTAAGTGTTACTGTCCTGAAGTCCATCAGTAAATGTCTCCACTGCGAACCTTTCCATTAATTCTTCTGGAATATTAGGATAGGCCAGTCGAGACAGCCTCACAATATTTGTCTCGAATTCTTGTAGGGATTCCTTTGGTTTCTGCTGACGGGTTTTCAGTTGGATGTGAAATACCGCTGCTAAATGAGCCTCGCTTTCTTTCAGGCGTCCAGTTCTTCGCCTTAGCAGCCGCCTCGAATTGCTTGTGGTATGTGGTCCATGATGACTTTCCGTCAAAGGTTGGTGGTTTTACTCGTGTTCGTGACTCTATGTCGCATCCTTGGCTGATTTGGCTGGGTTAGTTGAGTGTACTAGATGCGCCAATATCCCCTTCGATTGGTTTTACCTTTCCATTAAAAATCGATTCTTCCAGCGCTTTTATCTTCTCTTCTGTTTCTTGGACACTCTTATTAAATGTTTTTCCCATTCACGTTTCAAACTTTTACTATTTTCTTCCAACTTATTTTCCAAACATTAACTGTTTTCTTCCAATTTGTTTTCCAAATTTTTAATATTTTCTTCCAATTTTTTTACACTTTTCATCATTTGCGACAATTCGTCGAACGAACGTTTCAGGATCATTGCCATTCCTTTTCAACGCCTCCGCGAGCCGCCACTGAAGTTCCGCTTTGTTACTGCTTGTCGCTTCATCCCGTTCTTCCAATTCTCTTCTTAACTCAGCTACTTTTAATTCGTACAACTTCTTTGCCATATAATGTCCTTTACTCAATCCCACGCCTGACACCAGTTGTAATGTTCGTGGGTTAAAAAAATTAACTTCTAAGACTGATAACGACAAAAACTATTTATTTATACTAATTAATAAATTATTACTAAACTTAGGATATGAATTATTCTATTTATTTACACGACTGTTGATACATCACTATTCACTACGCTATTTATTTCACTGCTATCACTGTTAATTTATTTCTAGATTCACTTCTGCAACGGTCAATTTATTTCTGCTTCTCTCGGCGATCGTCTCTTCCTTTAAATATTCTTTTGTTAACTGTCGGGATCCTTCTGGAAACATCCGGATAGTTTCTTTTTTTGTTTGAACTGTTTAACTGCTTTCTCAGAACGCAGGTACGACATACACAATTCATTCCAAATTACGCAAAATTAGCTAAACCCTTAACTGCATTATTGAAAGGAGGTTATCTCATTTGAATTCAAAAACGAACAATTAGTATTTTAGTGTCTTTTGGTATTAATAATATTTAAAATACTAACTAAGGAAACACTAACAAAAAATAACAATTTATATACAGCAATAACATTACGCAAGTAACAAGAAGGCACAAAGAGTGAAACATACAAACGAGAACAAAGTGATAAAAAGAACAAAATAATACAACAATAATAATAAGAAAGACAACAACAAAAATGAACACAATGTAGATAATAATACAAGCACTTACGAACGATAGTAGAGGCGGTAAACGGGAGACTCTGTAAAGATATAAACTTTTGGGACTATTTATAGGTCAGTGTGGTAAGTACATTTGATAGAATGTTCTAGAAGGAACAATAGTGAAAGAGAGAGGGTGAAGACACTGGTTTATAGAAATACATAGATGTAAGCAGTATAGAGTTCAAGAAAAAGCAATTAAGGGTAAGGTATAGATTTCAATTCGTACGTGAGTGATGAGAGAGACCAAATGAAAAAAACGATATTAGGACAATTCCAAGACTGAAATCATAATTAAGAAGCTTTGACCATGATGGATAATTTAAAATACTGCTATTACTTTTTACGCGACACAGAAAATTCAATAGTATCAGACAAACTAGAGTTAAAACCCTCCATATCTAATTCAAATCTAACCTGTAGAGAAACTCCACTAATCAAAGAGATTTATTTGAAAGTTTATTTGTTGTCATTGTTGAAAATGATTCAAGTAAAGAATTAGAACGCATGATAAATTATTTGCGCGACAAATTAAATACTAACCCTAATTTGGAAATTCAAATCTCTACAGCATACAAATATTCAGGCGATCCTTGAAAAAACGAGACATTATCAAAATACATCACGATCCACCTGCTTTTGGACACAACAGAATAACTAAACTCTAAATAAAATACAAGAACATTTTACCTGGCACAAAATTAATGATTACGTATCTAATTATATAAACTTTTGTTTGGAATGTCATAGTAATAAAACAATTAGACTGCCGAAATTAATTTTTCACCTTCAAAAAAGGAATATGTTGTAGTAATACAAGACTGGTCAACCAAATTCCTCAACATTTACATAATCAAAGACAAAACTGTAGAAACGATTAAAAGTAAATTATTAAATTTCATGACAACATTTGGCCTACTTGAACAAGTACATATTGATCATGGCGGAGAATTTGTTAATAAATTATTACAGAAAGTAATTTTTGAAGGAGGGATTAAACATACAAAATCGATAGGTTATCACCCCAAAACTAACGGTATGGAAGAGAGGGTAATTAGTACACTTAAAGATACGATTTCGATTTATTCAACAAAAAAATAAAATAAATTAGGACCCAAAGCATTATTAGATTCAGCAACATTTGCGTATAATACGTCAACTCATTACGCGACGAAATTGACCCCCTTTGAAATATTGTACGGATTTAAATATAGAAACTTCAATAGTCCCAAAGACAACATAGTTAACGAAACGACAATTGAACAATATGTTACAGGAACTCAGTCAAAACAAAAAGGAAATTGGCATTAGTAACCAAATTGAAACTAAAAATTAAAATCAAACAAAAGTTTGACAACGAAATAAAAAAACCACTGCCAGATTACCATGTAAACGATAAAGTCTTTTTGAAAAACCAACTGATTAACAGACAAGATCAATCTAAATGGTTAGGTCTATTTATAATAACGGAAATTATTTCACGAAATGTAGTGAAAATAAATAAGAAAAATAATAAGCAAAATTTCAGATTTGTCAACGTGGAACAAATTAAACCATACAAATCTGTATCGTTTACAGATGCTGCTGCAAGCTCTTCACAGTCAAAGGGCCCCGCCTTCTCTTAGATTCTTCATGTGATATATTAATTTACAAAAATTTGACACCTTTATTTCAAAACTTTGAAATACTTAGATCTTATCGAAAAGAATTAGACGAAATGGGTAATAATAATGTTAACCTAAAAATACACGCTACAGTTTTAAAAAAATACCCTTAATAATTTAGAAACCAATTTAAATTTTGGCATAAATAAGACCGAAGCGTTAAATATGAAAGAATATTGGTTTTCTGGTATGCGTGAAAAGGTACATAAAATTATAAGAAATTGTGTGAGCTGTATTTTGTGTGAAAGTACGGTAAACAGGTCCACCGATACTGCAGAGGTACTAGACAGATTTAAGAAACAATCTACTATATTCGGCAACCTACGACGAATCATCAGCGACCGCGGCACGGCATTTACATCAAACGCGTTTTCAGAATACTGGAAAGAAGAAAATATTGAACACATTTTAATTACAACCGGTGTACCACAAGCCAACGGTCAGGTATAACGGGTCAACAGGACTATTATTCCCTTCTATCGAAGTTGACCGCACCCAAGTCTGAAGAATGGTATAAGTACCTACCGCTAGTACAAAAATACCTGAACGCTACTCCAAGTTGTAGCACGAGAAAAACACCTTTTAACCTCATGTTTGGAACAGATATGCGACTAAAAGATAACCCTGAAATTCTCTGTATTATAGAAACGGAATGTGTTTTATTTATTTTGCGCAGCCGCGCCACTTCTTTCTCCTATGAGGGAGCACACGAAATTTTGGAAGGATTGTAAGTACAAATAATTTACCTCAGTGATGAATAACACCAATAACTGCACTTAGTAATATTTATTTACATATATACAGTTACTACATATATTGAAGACCCTGAACTTGATGATTACACTGATGCTACTAATTGTTGTATGTTGTTGTCTTAATTGTTCTTTGTTGCTGTCTCTCTGTTCTTTTTTGATGTTGTCTCTATTTTGATGTCTCCTTATGAGTGTGTCAGCCTATTTATAACATAATCTCCACTCTGATAGAGGAAGGGGTGAAAGTGCTAACCAATTGGTTTCTAATATTATTTAAGTACTTGAAGATAAAGTATCTTAAAGATATTGTTACCTGCAAAGTTCGATACGCTAAAATTACACCTAAACCACTTACGTATAATATTTGTAAAAACCAACAAAATTGAATATTTGAATTTCCAACTTAATGCTTCAAGGAAACGGCAGGTAAATGTACCCTGGTCTGAACAGAATGTATAAAGATGTTTGAGGAGCAGCGCGACGAATTGCGGCTTGAAGCAAAAAGAAATATAACCAAAATTCAAGAAGAAAACCAGAAATCATTTAATAAGAAAAAAAAGAAAACGACGCAATATAAAGTAGACCACCCAGTTGCAATAAGTTTCTCGGACCATATAAAACAACAAAACTCCTTCGTAATAATCGCTATTCGCCCCGTGCAAGTCTTTGGAGGGGATAAGTGAATCTACCCCAGCGCGGCGGTGGCGAACAGGAAAAATAATCCGGGAAGTTTTCCGTACGATTAGCATTGTGTTTTTAAAAAAATGGGCCGTTCGACTTGTTGTGTAGTGAATTGAAAAAATAATGGTATTCGCAACAAGTGCAAATTTTATCAATTTCCAACAGCAAAGCATAAAGTGGAGCAGAGAAACAAATGGATTGTAGCTGTGAGGAGAAAAAAGTAAGTCCCATAACCTCACTCTGTAGCGTTTGACAGAGAAAAGCAAGCACATTATTCGTGATTTATGTTATGAAAAAATCATTGGAAAAAGTAAAGTAACTGAACTAATTTCCAGTCCGGATGGATCACCATGGTATCCAAAGCCTTTGCAGTGAGCATTTCATTAAAAATAAAAAATCAGAGGAAGCATCGAGTCCGAGTTACATTCCAACCATATTTCCTTCTGTATACAACGCGAAAGTTATGAATAGAATTGAAGCAATGACGAGGTATTATATATAAATTTATATTTGAATCAAGTATATTAATAATTAAAATGTTTTTTG
>NW_020438907.1:845434-883731 GCF_000699045.2 Agrilus planipennis | reverse complement strand
ATCAAGAGTGTCAAGTGGATATTTTTTCACTTAATTTCATTCAACCAGAAAAAACTTTCATCTGCAATAGATACATCAATAATACAACTTCTTGTATATAATATATAAGGTATATTTTATATTCAATACATTAATTATTCTGATTTTTTATTAAAATTTTCCTAACGCCTATTCATGTAATTCATTTTGTTTTAAATATAAAAAGCATATATTCATATACCTCAACTACTCATGAATAACCTCAAAAGCATCTTATAACTATCAAAATATATGTATTAATTATGAACACTTACTTATTTCTTTTTGAAGGTTAATTATCGAATAATGACTGCTTATAACTACATATAAGTTATTTTGAAGCAAAGGCATTTAGTTAATTAAACTTCACTTTTAACAAAATTTTCAAATAGCTTACAGCTAAACTTTCCAGGATTTTCGCGTTTTTTAGCTAACACAGGTCACCACCGCTGACTTGCACGGAGCGAATATAGTAGAGAAAGTTGAAAATCATGGAGGCCCTTACCAAACATCTACTGCCGTTGATTACATGAAGCCCTGGTCAAAAAATAATGAAGACATCTCAGTAAATCATATTTATTGTCCACAATGCAATGACGAAAACTCCAATGAGGAATATCTGGGGTCAGATGTGTTTTAGGATGGCCGAGTGTAGTATCGGGAAAACATGCCGGTAGTATTACAGTCCGGCTTAGAATCTGTTTAGGCTTACGTTATAGTTCCGAAACAATACGTAGGAAGTGTAAAAGTATGTATTTGTATCGTAAGGGAGAGGCCCACAAGGACGTCTTAATTACCTTATTGCACTACCGAAACATGTGGTCTCTCCCTGAGGCGTCAATAAAACGAATCGGACTTGAGAGCTTCAGGGCAGTTTGTCAAAAAACCGTCGTAAGCTATGAATCTTTTCTTGTACATGTAATAATTTTTGTATTTCTTTCAATTTTTCACATTGTAAATGAACTTTGTTATTCCTTAACTTCGTGTTACCTTTCACTCTCATAGTATCCCACAAATAATTGGACATATACTTTGAGATTTTCTACACTTAGATATAACTTATCAAAACTCCAAGGCACAGGCTACAACCCATTAGAACCCCTCTTCCCAGTAGATGACTACCTTCGTAAACTAAACGATGCTCTTGTAACCACCCGAGAACAAGGTAAGAATAATCTCGAGAAGTCTAAATAGAAAGTAAAAGCCCGACATAACAAAAACCTCAAACCTCTCCCGACCTATAAAATCGGTGATCGAATTCTATTGAAAATTTTACTTTTCAATAAAAACACAAATTATTATTTATATGTATTCTTAAAACAAAGAGATTATTTTGCAAAACCCAAAATTTTATTATAAAAAAGGTTTTTTTTTGAAGTGATAAATAAATAGGTACAATTTTATTTTGACTACTGTTTTTAAATGTATACAAGTCATAACTGTCATTACTTTTTAAATAAAGAACGCCCTGTGTAAGCCAAATTAACAAATATAAACTTGTTGCAACCTGAACGTGCGCGCTCCGTAGTGTAAAAAGTGGACGATACAATTACGTGTTAACTCGTCATTGTTTTATTGATCTTGGTTCAATATAGTGAGTGCAATGTCGTTTATGCGGAAGTGTGTGAATTCATCTGACAGTTTCGCCAATTTTGGTTTAAAACTTGGAGATCAGGATAAAGTTTGGGCACCTCATAAAGTCTGCAAACGATGTGTTGAAGACATTCGAAATTGGTGTAAGGGCAAGAGAAAAGCTTTCCGATATATGACAAGAGCAAAAGAACCATAGTGATGATTGTTACTTTTATTCGTGTAATGTGAAAGGGTATAATTCAAAACGGAAGCATACCCAAATCTGCAATCAGCTATTCGTCCTATCTCTCATGGGACCGAAATACCAGTGCCCAAGGCACATGCTACCTCCAAGTTCTGACAAAGATGTTGCAGTACCTGAACTCGATGACAAGTCAGGTTTCGAATTTTAAGATGACAGCAGTCCGAAATTGTTTACCCAGGGCGAGCTAAATGATTTAATAAGAGACTTAAACCTTCCTAAAAACGCTGCCGAGTTGCTTGGATCAAGACTCAAAAGCAGGAACTTACGTTTGCCGGGAGTGTCATCCTCCTGGTTTATATATCGTGAGAAGCAGTTCACTTCCTACTTTGCCCAAGAGGACGAGTTGGTTTATTGTACCAATATTGAAGGATTAATGGATACATTTAAGATCTCATACGACCCAATACAGTAGCGTATTTTCACAGATTCTTCAAAAAGAAGCCTTAAAGCAGTTCTACTGCACAATGGCGTTTTTTATGCTTCCATTCCTGTCGGTCATTCCGTACACCTCAAGGAAACCTACAAAAACATGGAATCGGCTCTTTGCAAATTAATGTATAAGGACCACAGTTGGAATGTGTGTGGGTGCAGGTATCTGGATTTACTAAATTCCCTTGCTTTTTGTGTTTATGGGATAGAAGAGACCGAGAAAATCACTGGACTAAAAAGTGTTGACCTCCGAAAGAGCTTAACGTTAGCGAAAAGGACGTCCTGCATGAAACTTTGGTGCTTCCTTATAAAGTTCTTCTACCACCGCTTCACATAAAGCTGGGATTGATGAAGCAACTTGTAATGTCACTTTCATGTGATGGAAATTCCTTCAAATACTTAATATCAAAGTTTTCAGGCCTCTCGGAGGCAAAGTTGAAGGAAGGTGTTTTCGTTGAACATGATATTAGACGACTTATGGCTGATCCACAATTCATCACAACCATGACTGATCCTCAAAGAGAAGGGTGGGTTGCTTTTGAAGAGGTCATAGAGAAATTTTCAGGCATCAACAAAGACCCTAACTATAAACAAATCGTCAAAAGAATGTTAGAAGCATTTCAAGCTTTAGGTTGCCTAATGAGTTTAAAAGTACATTTTCTTCATTCCCACCTCGACTACTTTCCAGAAAATTTAAGAGATGTGAGTGAAGAGAAAGGTGAACGATTTTACCAAGATATTAAGGAGATGGAAAAAAGATACCAGGGAATATGGAGCGTCTCGGTGATGGCAGCTTACTGTTGGATGCTTCAGAGAGATCTTCCAGATGCTTCCTACAAGCGAAAATGCACCAAAAGGAGTCATACTGGGAAAAATAAATGTGTTTAGTGCTTACTAATGAACGCATTTTAGATAAAAAAATAAGTTTTGTTACGCAATCATACATTAAATTTTTTTTTCTTGTATTTTATCTTTTATTTTAATATAATAACTTGTTTAACATAGATACATTGACAAATTGAAAGTTATTTTCGGATTCAGCACACCGAAAAACATAAAAGTTACTCAAAGAGAACAAAATAGCTCTCAATTGTTTTTTTCAGACTTGTGTAATGAGCATTTTAACATGCTGGTGCTGCTGCCCCAGTTGCCTCAAACTCATCAGCCCATGAAAACGATGTTACAAATCTGAAGGCGATCTACCATGCCTTCAAAAAAACAACTGCAACAATGTCAGAAGCCGAAGACCCTCTACACCGAGCGCTATTCTGGTGCGAAAATATTCCAAGGAACCAATGGAAAGAGAAAATACGGAAATCCTCCCAGGCGCCCCGTTAACAGCAGTCCACCACAAAGAAGAATGGAGTTGCCTAAGAATCCACTAATTGCGTCATCATTTAAGAATATTACACCTTTCTATTATTTTAACTTCAGCTAAGTTAAGTAACATAAATAATGTATAGTAAAATAATTTTTCGCTTAAGAAAGGTGTTACATAATAAATAAACAATCAAAAGATAGTATAAGAAACCCTCTTGGCGCCGTAGGTGGGGCTGTAACTCCGAAATTATAAAAAGGAAATCCTGTAGAAAATAAGTCAGTTACTAACTCGATTCCTAAATAAACGTTTGCTTTTATGAAGTATTTTACTTTACTTAAATAAGTGCAATAATCAAACGAAAAGGAAAAGTAATTGAAAGTTTCTCAATTTAATATCCACTTCAAAATAAGTACAACACTATATCAGAAAGAGAAGTATTTTAATAAGTTCTTTCTCTGAAAAAGTGGCAACCAGCAAAAGTACCTGAATTTGCAAGTTACTTACAGAAGAAGGATACCGAAACGAATTTCGAGAAGAAATTTTCATGGTCTGTTCCTGCCACNATATTTAATTGTGACCTACACAGAAAATTATTACTACCCGTCCACCAGCGTCACTGATTGGTGAGAATGAAACACCGAAAAATTTTTTTAAAGTTTTTATTGTATAAAAGCAAAGGGGTGAGGTCATCTTCACAAGTATTTTATGAACACTTTTGTTAATTTAACCGTCCCCTTCACTGTACACTTAAAATCTGGCTAAAGTGGTTTACGTAGATCAGTTCTTCATTCAAATAATTGCTCTGCCTGATTCTCAGTTTCGTTAAGAAAATAAGACTTGTACTTAAACTGCATCTCAATAATATGTGTATTGTACATGTAAAAAATATTTGCATCAATCGCATTCCGTATATGTTTGTGGTCGTTAATTTTTTCTAATAATTTTTGCAACGATTAAATTGTTCAATTAAGTTTGAATTAAAGTTTTATGTTAAAATTTACTCGTTCATTATATTAACGTTCCAAAATTATAGTTACAATAGTATTTAGACTTTAGCTACTGTTGTTTTATTCTATTTAAGTTCTATTGAAATTTATTCAAGGTACAGGGTTTGTCCGGAAAGTAATAGGACTGATTTCCTTCCGCCGCGACTGTACTTCGGAGCGTACGCGCACCGACTGGATTCGGTAGAGGGCATTCCTAGCTAACGAACGAGCGGCTGGTGAGTTGTCTCCGAGCACCTGGAGAGTCAGAACAGGCTTTTTCGCGCGATGTGTTTCTGTGAGTGGTGCAAGCCGAAAATGGAGTGTTCGTTAGAGCAGAGGTACGCGATTAAATTCTGTGTGAAACTCCGTAAATCTGCGACAGAGACGTTTGATATAATCAAGCAGGCTGGCTTACCCAGATGTTGCTTTAGCTTAGTGGAAGTGTGCCAAGAAAATTTAAACATGTGTGAAAGTGACCCCCAATTTTTGAATAACGTTGATATCAACATACAACATATAGCGTAGTTTATTCCCGGAACTTCGACCAACGTAACGATCTGCTAAGTGACGTCACCAAGGGTACGGTTTCCCCTTTTCATTACCTGCTCCAACTACCTGCAACATCCGCTACAACCGTTCTTGTACATAACTACGCTCTTCTATCTTTCTACTTAAAAACTTGCTTCATTTACTATAATCAATTGGCTTTACTATATTTTTTTCTTTTCTACTATTTTTTTACCCTTATGCGGTTGTAGTTTGCCTCTTACTATTTTTATGAGCAATACATTATTTTTCTACTTCTTTTTTAAGACCTTTTTCCCATTTTGCTAATTCTAATCATAAAATCACGAATCTTTTTTTTACTTCTATGTTTCCAATCATGTTCTATCCGTTTCTGCTATCAGTTTTTTCATTTTCCTCCGCGAACTTAACGATAAAAACGAATTCGTCACCCCAGTTTTTTTACTTCGCCCAGCCGTTAACCACCGACTGCCGGTTAGAGTAAGTGTTGTTTATCAGTGTTTTTTTGGTCCTGCTCAGACTCCTTTTGTGTATATATATTAANGCTAATTCTAATCATAAAATCACGTATCTTTTTTTTACTTCTATGTTTCCAAGCATGCTCTATCCGTTTCTGCTATCAGTTTTTTCATTTTCCTCCGCGAACTTAACGTTAAAAACGAATTCGTTTTTAGTCATTACTTTCGCCCTCCTCTCACTACCCCACTTTCAACCCCTCTTTTTCCCAACCCTTGTTCGGTACTGAAATTTGTATATATACCCATGCTTCCCTCAGTACCAACAACTCCAATATTCCACCGACCCACGACAAGGGAGAAGGAGTTCCACCACCAGTCACCCCAGTTTTTTTACTTCGCCCAGCCGTTAACCACCGATTGCCAGTTATAGTAAGTGTTGTTTATCAGTGTTTTTTTTGGTCCGACTCCTTTTGTGTATATATATTATCTCCGTTTGTTTTGTTCAATTGTACATATTTTGTTACTTGTCGTTTCTGCATATTTGTATTCTAGTTGTAGGTTATTATACAGTTAGGTTTAAGGTGTAAATAAATTGTTGGAAGAAAGCAAAGACATATCAAATGACGCCCAACGCGTGGGGCTAGTGCAAATACGAGGGTGGATTGATAAGTTTCCGGCCTGACCAAGAAAAACAAGGTTTTTAAAAATTTTTTTTTTTTATTTCTCAACATAATCTCCTCCAAGGCTGATACATTTCTCATAGCGGTGTTCCAGTCTATTAATGCCATCTCTATAGACTGATTCGTCAAGCTCCTCAAAATAACCATTTACAGCTTCGATTACTTCTTCATTGTCCGCAAATCTCTTACCGCCAAGCCATTTTTTGAGATTAGGGAACAGAAAATAGTCACTCGGGGCTAGGTCTGGAGAGTAAGGAGGGTGCGGCATCAATTCAAACTTTAGATCGTTGATTTTAGCCGTCGCAACGATTGACGTGTGCGCTGGTGCGTTATCGTGATGAAACAAGATTTTTTTCTTCGCCAGATGAGGTCGTTTAATTTTCACCTCGTGGCTCAAACGTTGCAATAAGTCTGCGTAGTATTGACCAGTGATAGTATTACCCTTTGCAAGGTAATCAATGTATATAATACCTCTTGCATCCCAAAAAACAGTAGCCATAACCTTGTTCGCCGAAAAAATTGTTTTTGCCTTCTTTGGAGTTGGTTCCCCTGGTCCAATCCACTGTTTAGACTGTTCTTTGGTTTCAGGAGTGTAGTGGTGGACCCACGTTTCGTCAACGGTTACGAATCGACGCAAAAATTCGCTTGGATTACGCTTATACAATGACAAATTTGCGGTAGAAATGTTTTTTCGAATCAATTTTTGGTCGACTGTTAGCAAACGCGGCACCCATCTTGCACAGAGCTTTTCCATATGCAAATGTTGGTGCAAAATATGTTGCACACGTTCATATGACATCTTACAGGTCTCAGCTATCTCACGCACTTTCAATCTGCGGTCTCCCAGCACTATTTGATGAATTTTTTCGATCATATCTGGAGTTGTGACCTCAACGGGGCGTCCTGAGCGAGGCCCATCAGAGGTGCTCACACGACCCTTTTTAAACTCGGAAACCCACTGCTTAACGGTTGAATATGACGGGGAGGATGTCCCCAGTGTTGAGTCCATCTCTTTTTTAATTTCCTTCGGCGTTAACCCCTTCAAATAAAAGTATTTGATGACAGCACGATTTTCCTGCTTTTCCATTTTTACGAAAACCACAGAGGCGTCTTGTTCAGCGTGCTGTCAAACCTACACTAGCAAGGAGATCGGGCTGAAACTATAGCTACAAGCTATCCAAGGATGGTACTATAGAATGTCACCTCAAGGTAGGCCTAGTGGCGTCATCTCTTGGTTAGGCCGGAAACTTATCAATCCACCCTCGTATATTATCATGCCAAAACACCGATCCGACGGGCGAGCTAAACTGGAAGAAGCATTTCTTGGAGTGTCGAAACACCAAGTGGCGCCCAAATTCGAACCAACGATGCAGTTTTCGTCGCAACAATTAGAGGACATCCTTCAGCGCGTCCTTACAATATCAAAGCCTTCGTCGCCTGCTCCATCCTTTAGAGGGGACATCACTGAGGATCCGATCCGATTCCTGGAAGAATGCGAAGAATACTTCGAGAAATACCGAATCGATTCCAGCGAACAGCTCAAGACCGTCACTAGCCAACTTCAGGGGAATGCGGCAAAGTGGTGGACACCTTACCAAAGTTTTCCGCTACAGTGGAAAGGATTTCGGGATCGATTATTAATAAAATACAATCGACCCGAGGTCTTGGTATCCTTACAAGCCCAGCTATACAGTCAAAAGCAGGGACCAAAAGAACACAGAAATGTTCTTACTCAACAAATTACAACGCCTCC
The DNA here is from genome assembly GCF_000699045.2 of Agrilus planipennis. NCBI lineage: Eukaryota > Metazoa > Arthropoda > Insecta > Coleoptera > Buprestidae > Agrilus > Agrilus planipennis. Next base: position 875,724 of record NW_020438907.1, on the reverse strand, counting down.
TTCCGGACCAAGAAGAAGAAGAAAGTATTCAACTGTTAGTAGAGTTAGTTCGGCCCAGTATACGAACCTTCTTGAGATTCCCGAAGCCCGCCACGATAGAGGAATTGGTACAAAGAGCGATCGAAATCGATTTTGATCAATTCCAATGTGCCGCCAGCCAGAAAATTCGAGAAGAAGTTAAAGCCCCTGTCAGAGAACTACGAGTACCGTCAACATCCGCAGCGCCTAAATGTCACTACTGTCCAGAGAAACACTTCCACAAGGATTGCCCTATATTAGCCCAACGACGCAGCCAGGATGCTAACTCAGGGTCGTCGGGAAACTGTAGACAGGCCGAGGGAAATCCGCAAGTCCAACACCCTCAGTAAAGGCCGGACACTCATACAACCACCATATAAGTTTACCAGATTGCTGGATGCCAAAGGTTCCACTTCGTCTAGGGGAATTATACACCGAAGCCCTAGTGGACACGGGAGCCTCCCATAATTTCGTAAGTTCTCGCTCGACTCACGATTACGACACTGGTTCCGGCTCAACCTCTTTCGCAAGTCTCGCTAATGGTACCACGATTCGCATTTTGGGTACAGTGTCGTTAACTGTACACATTAGCGAGTGCCCGCATAAAATCCAAGCCCTCGTCGCAGAAGGACTTAAGGAAGACATAATTCTGGGTATGTCGTGGCTTCTGCGAGTAAATGCTACCTGCGACTTTGAAAGGAAGTGCATTCATCTTGGTACCGACAAACGTCAGACAATCTACTGGGTTCGACCACCGCCCATCACACAGACCACGCTTCATGAGCCGACTCTAACCCAACATTTTCCTGAGGACTACAGCGGCGACTTTCAAAAGTTGGTTGAGGATTTCCGAGAAGTATTCGTGAAATCGGCGACGCCTACCAAAACGACTCAACACATAATACGTCTACGCCACGACCAGCCCTTCTGCCTTCCACCGTATCAATACTCTGAAGGAAAGAAAAAACTGATCCAGGAGCAAGTGGAGGAAATGCTCGCGGATAATGTCATCGGGCCCAGTCAGTCACCCTACAACTCCCCAGTGGTTCTTGTGCGTAAGAAAAACGGAGATTCACGATTTTGCGTAGACTTCAGGCGATTAAATAACCTCACTCTGGACCAAGTATCGCCGCTTCCCGCTATCCCGGAGACCTTGAAGGCCATAGGGACGTCTACGATCTTTTCAACCATCGACCTGAAGTCTGGTTATTGACAGATACCTATGCATCCAAAGTCCCACCCCCTTACTGCCTTCACTGCACCTGACGGAGGAAAATTCCATTTCCGAGTGATGCCGTTCGGATTAAAAGGAGCTCCCGCTACCTTCCAACGTACCATGGGCCAGGAAGTACTAGCGGAATATCTAAGGAAATTCTGTCTTGTATATTTGGATGACATTATTGTATTCTCTCGTACCTGGGAAGAACATATCGATCACCTTCGTCGAGTGTTCGAGAGACTGCAACAACACGGACTTGCGTGCGCTCCCGAAAAATGCGTTTTCGGGTCGAGGACGTTAACCTACTTGGGACACCTGATCTCGGACAACGGAAACTCTCCGCTTCCTATTCATCTCGGAAGAATCCACGAATCGCCTGCGCCGACCACACGGAAGGAATTAAAGAAATTTTTAGGGTTGTGTAATTGGCTCCGCGAGTACCTGCCCCGATTCGCCGACGTGTCAGCTCCTTTAACGGATCTGCTGAGTCTAAAAAGAAAATGGCAGTGGACTAACGAGTGTCAACAATCTTTCGAGCAAGTAAAAGCCTTGATGCAACAACCGCTCGGTTTACACCGCCCCGATTTTGACAAAACGTTCATCCTCCAAACTGACGCCAGTAAACAGGGTGCCGCTGCCGTGCTGTATCAGGAAGGACCCAATCACATCAAACATATAATATCTTACGCCAGCACCCGATTCAACCCTACCGAGCGAGCCTACCATAGTAATGAGCAGGAGTGCCTTGCTATCGTCTGGGCCATTAAGAAGTATCGACCCTACCTGGAGGATAAACGTTTTATCCTGAGGACCGACAACCGGACAATCACGTGGTTGCAGACTATGAAGGATGCGCGCGCAAAGCTAACGAGATGGGCTCTGCTACTCCAAGAGTTCACGTTTACCTTAGAGCACTGTCCCGGGAACGCTAATCAGCTCCCAGATGCCTTATCCCGCCTGCCTGGGTCAGACGATGTAGACCAGGACATTGACAACGTGACCCGTCTGATCCCTCCGAACAACAGAAACCCAATGGTGTCTCAAATACAGATCGAGACGAGCCACGACGAAATCCGCCAGGAACAAGAAACCGATCCGGAAATCATCAACATCCGGCAACGTTGCGCTTTCCTGAATGACAATCCCGATGGCCAAACCCAGGAGGACGTCGATTTCCTTCAACGATATCGATTACATGAAGACATCGTATGGCAGAAAGAAGCGGATACCTGGTTGATGTTGGTTCCGACCGCCATGCAGCCGAGAATAATACACAGATACCACGATGAGGCCGGACATCCTGGTATACAAGAAACCATTCGAAGGATGACTGTGTATTATAAATGGTCGAAACTAAAGCACGATGTTTCCGAACATGTACGTAGATGCCATATCTGCCTATGTACCAAAAACATCGAGTCTTACCTGCTGGTTTACGCCCCCGACAGCCCGACCGACCTTGGGACACCATTGCCTTGGACTTAATGGGCCCATATCCTCGCACAACCCGCGGAAAGAAGTTTATCCTGGTGGTCACGGATCTCTTTTCACGTTGGATCGAAGCCTTCCCGATCGGTTCTGCCACCACATCGGCGATAACTCGTCTACTGGAGAACGAAGTCCTGCATAGGTTTGGTTATCCTCGTGCCATTCTGACAGATAACGGATCGCAATTCACCAGCCAAAGTTGGAAGGATGCATGTGTTCGATGGAAAGCTCGGCATTGGACCACGGCCACCTACCATCCCAGGGCGAACCCTACCGAGAGGCGTAATCAGGATATCAAGGTTGGTCTCCGGATTTATCTCCAACAAAGTGAGCACCGCAACTGGGATAACCACTTGAGCAAGATTCTGTTCGATCTGCGTGATCGGAAGAATGCCGCAACGGGAGTTACGCCATACTTCGCTCTTTTCGGACGATCCCTTGTGAGACCGGGAGAGTGGAACCACGACAAAGGTGCCGCAAATCCCCATCCTTACGAAGAGAGAGTACGGGACATCATGCAGCACCAACAGCAGTATCTACAGGGGCTACATCCTGCTAAAGAAGTCCCTCGGTACGAGCCACAGCAAGTAGTGTACTGCCGTGAACACCCTCTCTCCAGCGCCGAAGATCATTTCCACGCTGGCTTCGCTCCCCGGTGGTCCGGTCCTCATCAGATCCACAGTTACGCAGGTGGAAACACCTATTGGGTCCAGAAGGGAGACAGACTTACCAAGATGCATCACAACCAGCTACATCCCGTTTCTCTCGTCAAGGAATAAACTTCGCTCAAACCGGGGAGGAATTGATATCAACATACAACATACAGCGTAGTTTATTCCCGGAACTTCGACCAACGTAACGATCTGCTAAGTGACGTCACCAAGGGTACGGTTTCCCCTTTTCATTACCTGCTCCAACTACCTGCACCATCCGCTACAACCGTTCTTGTACATAACTACGCTCTTCTATCTTTCTACTTAAAAACTTGCTTCATTTACTATAATCAATTGGCTTTACTATATTTTTTTCTTTTCTACTATTTTTTTACCCTTATGCGGTTGTAGTTTGCCTCTTACTATTTTTATGAGCAATACATTATTTTTCTACTTCTTTTTTAAGACCTTTTTCCCATTTTGCTAATTCTAATCATAAAATCACGAATCTTTTTTTTACTTCTATGTTTCCAATCATGTTCTATCCGTTTCTGCTATCAGTTTTTTCATTTTCCTCCGCGAACTTAACGATAAAAACGAATTCGTCACCCCAGTTTTTTTACTTCGCCCAGCCGTTAACCACCGACTGCCGGTTAGAGTAAGTGTTGTTTATCAGTGTTTTTTTGGTCCTGCTCAGACTCCTTTTGTGTATATATATTAACTCCGTTTGTTTTGTTCAATTGTACATATTTTGTTACTTGTCGTTTCTGCATATTTGTATTCTAGTTGTAGGTTATTATATAGTTAGGTTTAAGGTGTAAATAAATTGTTGGAAGAAAGCAAAGTCATATCAACGTAATCACTCCTGAACAAACCGTCAATGCCAAGTTTTACGTGGAAGTGCTCAAGAGACTCAAACGAAGGGTCAATCGGGTCCGACAAGACATCGCAGCCGACTGGAAGTTGCACCACGACAACGCCCCGACTCACACCTCCTTTCTTGTGGACAGCTACCTAATAAGGCCGGCATCCCAACGCTTCCGCAGCCGCCTTACAGCCCAGATGTGGCCCCCGGACTTTTTTTTTGTTTGCTCGCCTAAAAAGGCCGATGTGTGGCAAGCATTTTGAGACGACAGAGGGGATCCAAGCAGCATGCACTGCGGCTCTTAAGGCTATTCCGGAGAACGCCTTCCGTGGAGCCTTCAACGCTTGGAAATCGCGCTGGCAGCGCTGCATCGACGCAGAAGGAGCCTATTTTGAAAGTTTTTAAAGAATTGTAACGATTGGCTCAATAATTTTTTTTTAATCGACTCAGTCTTATTACTTTCCGGACAAACTTTGTATAGTAGGTAGTCGCTTTAAAATTCTTTTAGTGTTAGTAGTGGTACAGCATGAGGCAGCAACTGAGGCGCCTGCTCCGGGTATCACCTTTCTAGGAACAGCAAAAATAATTTAAAGTAAACGTTTGACTATGTACTTAATACTCCACCATACGATTAGTACTTTAACCTAATTTGCGTATTGAAGTAGAAGCAATGAGTAGGTATGGGTATAGGTTCTTAACTAATGGATATAAAATAAAAGCAACGTGGTCTTATGGTTAGACCATTTCTGAGCATTCGGTCGGTCCAAGTTTGACTGTAGCAAATGTTGGATTAGTAATATTCTACAAATAAAATCTTTCACTTTTTGTTTGTTTTCATATTTCTTCCGTTTCATCTGTCGCTCCTACCCACCACTCACTCAATTCTATAAGGCTGAAAAAGGCTTCTGCGCTATACACCGGCTTTGTACTACAGTTTGGGTCGAAAGGAACGAAACACGGCTATAATACTAATAGATTCAGGACCAGATTTCTGATGCCGGTGCTTCGGGTTCCAGGAATTGAAGGCAAAAAGGTGTTGGAATTATTTAGTTTGTCAGTGATTGCATCAACAAATTTTTGAGATTTACCTCTCATTTGCATGTATGAATATTGCTTTTTTAGGAGTATTTTAAGTTCGTCGAAATAACAAATGTTTGAAATAATCCGCGAGTCAATAGTAAACACGAAAAATTAAGAAATAGTCATACCACAGAAAAGACACGGTGCATATTGAAGCAACTGGCAGCATACTGCGTCATAACACAGTTTAATAATTAGGCGTTTCGTTTTCCTTTTGTTATTTCATGACTCAGTAGAGGTAAAGATATAATAGTATCCCATTTTCATTAGCTGAAGGTATCCACTACCTTAATCGACGCAAAACATTTTTAGAATTCTATTGGAACACCAAATAATCTGAAAATTTTAGAAAATACTACAAATGGCGCAGTAAACGCCATCTGTAGTACGATGCTACATTTTAGAATTACGTATGCTCCAACAAGGTCCACTTGTGTGGATATCTACTTGCTGATACTGGTCTTGTATTTGGTCTTTTTCCTGTTGCAAACGTTTCGTTCTCGCTCATATTGGAAACCTTCAGAACTTTTATGAAGTCGACGGGACACAAAAGGTGTGTCATCGAGTACGAAACGTCGGTCAATAGTAGACTGCAGGAATGCAAAAGTTAAGTAAAAAAAATCATTTTCTGAAAATTGCTGACGTATAATGTAAAATATTCAATAACCAAGTAGGTGATACGTTTGCCAACAGTAGAATCAAGCCGTCTCGAACTACTAATTACAAGCTGTCAGGGAATTCCGACTTTGGCATCCTTTCAAAAAGAAGGCTGTGTTATTGACGACCTTGGTTAATCGATTCTGTTTTATTTTTTANGTGTTCTGTCGGAGCTACCTGCGACGCGCTGATGAGATCCAAAAAGATCGAAATCGCGATCCGCGTCTGGCAGTTTCGACAGAATACAGGCCACTTCGAATTATTTTAATCTGAAAATCGATTCGATATTTCTAGTTTCGACTTCTATATTGTGATTAAATGCCAGGTGGTGGTAGATTCAATTATTTATAACAATAACAATAACAACAACTACCATAATTTCACATAGGTCTTTTAAGAAAAGACTTTTTTCTTTTTAAAAGATAAAATAACTGATACGTTACCAGAGTGTTAAAAATAATGGTAAACATTGAATAATTTTGTTACTAGTGGTACTATACCTATTCTGTCAAAATGTCCTTAATGAAAATACACACGTTCGATTCATGGAGCTTTTCTCGACTCGCTGACCTCAATTTTTGCTTAGGAAGAAGGTTACGCACACCTGCAGCACGTCAACTCTAATGAAGCCATCTCGCTAAGCTCTACGATCATTATCCCCTTGGGGTAGCATTAAGAAGCATCTCTACGAGCAGGTTCTTGGGTTCGTCCGCTTAAACGTTATGTCCAATGTGTTCCTTTGGGTAATTCCCCTGTAGTCTTGCATAGATTATTGCCGCAGAGGTACCATTTTAACAATGAATGAGCAAAGGTATTATTTCGAAATCCATTAATAAACTAACTACTATGAACACATAATTTCTACGCGTAGAAGTGAAGCAAACAAAAAAATTAAGAAGACGTATTTTTTATACAACGCTTTGTAAGACGTGGACTTTGCTGCAATAATCCTACATTATGATTGGTATTCGAATTATAATTAAGGTAACCTAAAGCAACACTAATTGTGACACATTTCTACAACTTTAGAAGTATACTAATGGTATAAAATAATTCGAAGTGGTCTGTATTCTGTCGAAACTGCCAAACGCGGATCGCGATTTCGATCTTTTTGGATCTCATCAGCGCGTCGCAGGCAGCTCCGACAGAACACAGACCAACTTTTACCTGCTGTCTTAACAGTGCGTTTTAGAAAATACTACAAATGGCGCAGTAAACGCCATCTGTAGCACGATGCTACATTTTAGGATTACGTATGCTCCAACAAGGTCCACTTGTGTGGATATCTACTTGCTGAAAACGAATCCCGGCGTAGCCAACCTCAACGTGATAGGCACGTTAGCTTAATCGAATAAAATAATTCGAAGTGGTCTGTATTCTGTCGAAACTGCCAGACGCGGATCGCGATTTCGATCTTTTTGGATCTCATCAGCGCGTCGCAGGCAGCTCCGACAGAACACAGACCAACTTTTACCTGCTGTCTTAACAGTGCGTTTTAGAAAATACTACAAATGGCGCAGTAAACGCCATCTGTAGCACGATGCTACATTTTAGGATTACGTATGCTCCAACAAGGTCCACTTGTGTGGATATCTACTTGCTGAAAACGAATCCCGGCGTAGCCAACCTCAACGTGATAGGCACGTTAGCTTAATCGAATAAAATAATTCGAAGTGGTCTGTATTCTGTCGAAACTGCCAGACGCGGATCGCGATTTCGATCTTTTTGGATCTCATCAGCGCGTCGCAGGCAGCTCCGACAGAACACAGACCAACTTTTACCTGCTGTCTTAACAGTGCGTTTTAGAAAATACTACAAATGGCGCAGTAAACGCCATCTGTAGCACGATGCTACATTTTAGGATTACGTATGCTCCAACAAGGTCCACTTGTGTGGATATCTACTTGCTGAAAACGAATCCCGGCGTAGCCAACCTCAACGTGATAGGCACGTTAGCTTAATCGAATAAAATAATTCGAAGTGGTCTGTATTCTGTCGAAACTGCCAGACGCGGATCGCGATTTCGATCTTTTTGGATCTCATCAGCGCGTCGCAGGCAGCTCCGACAGAACACAGACCAACTTTTACCTGCTGTCTTAACAGTGCGTTTTAGAAAATACTACAAATGGCGCAGTAAACGCCATCTGTAGCACGATGCTACATTTTAGGATTACGTATGCTCCAACAAGGTCCACTTGTGTGGATATCTACTTGCTGAAAACGAATCCCGGCGTAGCCAACCTCAACGTGATAGGCACGTTAGCTTAATCGAATAAAATAATTCGAAGTGGTCTGTATTCTGTCGAAACTGCCAGACGCGGATCGCGATTTCGATCTTTTTGGATCTCATCAGCGCGTCGCAGGCAGCTCCGACAGAACACAGACCAACTTTTACCTGCTGTCTTAACAGTGCGTTTTAGAAAATACTACAAATGGCGCAGTAAACGCCATCTGTAGCACGATGCTACATTTTAGGATTACGTATGCTCCAACAAGGTCCACTTGTGTGGATATCTACTTGCTGAAAACGAATCCCGGCGTAGCCAACCTCAACGTGATAGGCACGTTAGCTTAATCGAATAAAATAATTCGAAGTGGTCTGTATTCTGTCGAAACTGCCAGACGCGGATCGCGATTTCGATCTTTTTGGATCTCATCAGCGCGTCGCAGGCAGCTCCGACAGAACACAGACCAACTTTTACCTGCTGTCTTAACAGTGCGTTTTAGAAAATACTACAAATGGCGCAGTAAACGCCATCTGTAGCACGATGCTACATTTTAGGATTACGTATGCTCCAACAAGGTCCACTTGTGTGGATATCTACTTGCTGAAAACGAATCCCGGCGTAGCCAACCTCAACGTGATAGGCACGTTAGCTTAATCGAATAAAATAATTCGAAGTGGTCTGTATTCTGTCGAAACTGCCAGACGCGGATCGCGATTTCGATCTTTTTGGATCTCATCAGCGCGTCGCAGGCAGCTCCGACAGAACACAGACCAACTTTTACCTGCTGTCTTAACAGTGCGTTTTAGAAAATACTACAAATGGCGCAGTAAACGCCATCTGTAGCACGATGCTACATTTTAGGATTACGTATGCTCCAACAAGGTCCACTTGTGTGGATATCTACTTGCTGAAAACGAATCCCGGCGTAGCCAACCTCAACGTGATAGGCACGTTAGCTTAATCGAATAAAATAATTCGAAGTGGTCTGTATTCTGTCGAAACTGCCAGACGCGGATCGCGATTTCGATCTTTTTGGATCTCATCAGCGCGTCGCAGGCAGCTCCGACAGAACACAGACCAACTTTTACCTGCTGTCTTAACAGTGCGTTTTAGAAAATACTACAAATGGCGCAGTAAACGCCATCTGTAGCACGATGCTACATTTTAGGATTACGTATGCTCCAACAAGGTCCACTTGTGTGGATATCTACTTGCTGAAAACGAATCCCGGCGTAGCCAACCTCAACGTGATAGGCACGTTAGCTTAATCGAATAAAATAATTCGAAGTGGTCTGTATTCTGTCGAAACTGCCAGACGCGGATCGCGATTTCGATCTTTTTGGATCTCATCAGCGCGTCGCAGGCAGCTCCGACAGAACACAGACCAACTTTTACCTGCTGTCTTAACAGTGCGTTTTAGAAAATACTACAAATGGCGCAGTAAACGCCATCTGTAGCACGATGCTACATTTTAGGATTACGTATGCTCCAACAAGGTCCACTTGTGTGGATATCTACTTGCTGAAAACGAATCCCGGCGTAGCCAACCTCAACGTGATAGGCACGTTAGCTTAATCGAATAAAATAATTCGAAGTGGTCTGTATTCTGTCGAAACTGCCAGACGCGGATCGCGATTTCGATCTTTTTGGATCTCATCAGCGCGTCGCAGGCAGCTCCGACAGAACACAGACCAACTTTTACCTGCTGTCTTAACAGTGCGTTTTAGAAAATACTACAAATGGCGCAGTAAACGCCATCTGTAGCACGATGCTACATTTTAGGATTACGTATGCTCCAACAAGGTCCACTTGTGTGGATATCTACTTGCTGAAAACGAATCCTGGCGTAGCCAACCTCAACGTGATACAACGTTAGCTTAATCGAATAAAATAATTCGAAGTGGTCTGTACGTAATCCTAAAATGTAGCATCGTGCTACAGATGGCGTTCACTGTGCCGTTTGTAGTATTTTCTGAAATATACTAATGGTCCTTACTTCTAAGTTACAAACGAAATATATAACATCAAATATAGTATATCTGTACTTTATGCATGCATCAAACCTAAACAGCAGTTGTTTTTGAAAAATAAAAAGCTTTCAATCCCAGTTTGATATTAAAGAAGAATGGAGTATAGAATTTGTATATACATATTTTATTTTGCTTTCCACTCTAAAAATTAAGTTCCCAATCATCAAACGCCTCTTAAAGATCGACCTGTTCTAATTAAATCAGTGCCAAATTCATCTTGAAATAAAACAGGGCATTCTTACTGAATTACGTTACATTACCACTCACGCATCACTCTTGTCCCCAATTAATTTATTATTTCACTGGACTACTGCTGTTTCTGTGTGGTAGCAGCTTCGAGTCTCCCATATTATAATATGGTGGTTGCATGTCAATAACTGTAGTGGTGTAGGAAATACCTGTATGGTGGTTGAAGGTAGTCTTTCTAGGACATTTCCATACTTAGACCATAGTACTCTAAAAAAAAAATACAACGTGTAATTACACAACACGCTACTGAATTGAAACTTCTTCAAACACACAAACATACCGGGATAGGGGTTAAGGAATTGGTTTAATGGTATTATTTTTACACTATGAATTTAAATTTTACACTATACATGCCGGAGTTGCCTGTAACGAACGTTGCATTGAAGCGCGCTCACGGCTCAAGCGATCCCCACTACGAACTCGACTACGTGACCGAGTAGAGGTGGGACATCCGTTGCATGGTTTCGTTACATAGCAACTCGCATGAAACGTACTTACCCTACCGTGCGTAAAGAAGTTTCACTTCAAAAAACCTGTGAAATATTCTATGATCACGGATGAGATGGTATTTGGGTCTGCGAGTCGACCACCGACCACCAAACACCCGTTCTAATTTATTTTACGCAGTTACACTACAACTGCACTTATTTATATTCACAAACGCCTATTTGCCTCACGCTGAATTTTTTTTAAGTTCTCAATAGTAAATTGTGCTAAAATGTCCCATCTTATTCATACTCAAACGAAAAAAATTGTAGACATCTTACAAAATTACAAAAGATAATCATTATCTCTGCGACCAGAAACGTCATTTATAAGTTTAAATTATGAGTAATGCAGTGTAAATATGAGGCAAGTGATTGTATTGTTTTTATTTTAGTTTGAACATCATTCTATATATAACACATATCACTGGTTCTACAGTAACCTTCTCACTGTAACTTTATTGAGAGGTATTTATATCTAAATGGTGCACCACAGTTTCATAGCAAATCGTGTTGTGCCCTCTACTGCGCAGCCTCCCTGGACCTTATTTACCTACTCCATATCCGTTAGTTTTAAACGCTGAGATACCCTTACCACTAGATATGTACAATTACAAACACATTTAAACATACGAAAAAGTGATTTTGACGTAGTATTGGTTTTGCCGAAAAACAATTGCGTTGGGTTATAAACGAGGCGGACAGGTTGCCTGGGGCACCTAGTGTTATTTTATTAGATGAAAAACGGAAAAGCGAAACAGGTACAACCTTTTCCCGATCCTCTATTAATAATTCAGGTTTGATGCAGATGATTAATTGAGAGATTTTTTTACAATTAATTTTGGAAGGTAGAATGGATAGGTATACATGCATCAATCCTTTCATTTAGTCGTGTCTGAAAAATTTGTGATACGAACTTCATTTATCAATCACTGTTACTGTTTAATTTAGCAATGAAGTGAAGGTACAAACGAAAATGTATGACAGGAAGCAAAAAGCCGATGTTTTGAGTTCTGTGAAATGCACATCAGTTTGTTCATATTTACACTACTATTCAAACTTGATTCAATTAAATAAACGGCACAATGTCCGTAAATATGCTCAAATAAATAACTAACACATGTTTGGAGTTATAATGTCTAAAATTTATTTAGACAGACTTTAAAAACAGTTACATTGATAATAGGTAAATTAAGAATGCTACTAAACTGTGTGAAGTACACAAAACACTCTTTCACAAACCCAATTTTCATACATTACATGCAGCATTAGGATAGCTGACGCCCAGCGATATATGTACTGTCGAGAAAAATATACAACCGCATATTAAAAAGAATATTATCTTCTTGTCACTATCACTCTGGTTAGAGTATATTTTATTGAGTACTACATCGTTTTTTAAATGCACCACTCTCAAACGGTTTACAATCAGAAATTAAAAAATGTAATCATCATCATCATAAGGTCGTCAGCCCTAAGACTTTTTAGAAAATACCACAAATGTCACGGTAAACGCCATCTGTAGTACGATGCTACATTTTAGGATTACGTGTGCTCCAACAAGGTCCATTTGTATGGATATCTACTTGCTGAAACGAATCCCGGCCTAACTAACCTCAACGTGATAGGCACGTTACCATAATTGAATAAAATAATTCGAAGTGGTCCGAAGTATTAATTTATTAATAGAAACCATTGAAACACCTCTAACAAATTTGCAAAGGGTTTTAAGGCACTTACTGCATTACATTCCACTGAAACAATTAATTAGCCGCTAACAACAAAAGCTATGCTTGTTTAGTTACCTTTATGAAGTCTAAGTATATAGACAAACGATAGTAGTTGACTACAGAAACGATAACATTGAAATGTGCTCGCTATTGAAAAAAATTAGATATCTATATTTGATTGACATTACCCCTATGAGAATTCCAGTTTTTAAGAACCTTAAAAGTCATAAATTTTGACAAAATTTATTGATCATTTCCATTTCGTCCAACTTTAGCTTCTTCAGACTGACTTGGTGATGAAACATCTCTGGTAAAAAAAAAAGAAAACAATAAACCTTCGCATATTTCACTATCGACTTCCCTTAGGAGATGTTGAAAGCATCAAAAAGACAGTTGAGAGACGGTCAGTATGAAGGAGTTGGTTTCATGTACCCTGTGATTAGTCGCATGGTGTAATTGAGAGGTGTATATTAATGGTTTACGTGTGAGCAATATTCATCCAGTTCAGAGCATGATATTCTGTTAAGACAGTAGGTCTCAGTCAGTGGAAGCTTCCCACCTGTTAAATTTTACAAGATGTTATTTCTGGTTCTTAGCGTAAAACGTAAAAGCGTAAAAGCAATTTATAAATAAGACTTTGATCCAGTGTAAATCTAAGTTATCTCAGGTAGGGATTATGTACCAAGGCAGTTTCTCCAAATCTAACGTTAAACTGTTAAGATAGAAACAGAATACTTCGCCTTTTGGTCCGTGTGGGCACACGCGTCATTTATAACGGCAAAATATTGCTGTAAGTTGACTTCTGTGGTTTTGATACTTCGCTCTTTTCAGACTAAAGCGAATTTCTTCGAACGGCCATCAGAGATATCGTGGAAGTGTAGAGGTTGAAAATGAAGGGAGCTAACACCAAACTCTGCGTCAATCCATTGTTATGAAAACTTAATCTTCTGCTTTTGTTCCCCAGAAATACATACAGGGGCCTGATTGTAAGTGCGTCTTTTACTATTGTGTATGATTCTTATTTTGTTTTGTGCGCTTCATTAAGTGATGTGATTAATTCGTGGGCGATGTTTTTGTCGCCAATAGACCCCTAGTGATGATTTTCTTAGCATTCACTCATAATTTACTGGGAGTTGTTGTATTAATCTGTATATTTCTAGTCAGCTTTCTGGAAGTTTCACTGGGATGAAGGTCAGAATTAGTTCGCGGATATCCGATGTGAAGCCTTTATCACTTCTTCGCTCTTTCTTCTTTTTCTATCGCCTCGAAATCTCGGATTCGTGCTACTCCACTAAATCTCGCGACAACTATTTATAACAACTTCTCGTTTTCTAGAATCTTCCAGTATATATTCCTTACCACCATGTATATTGGGTTACCTCCGTACATATGACACGGCCCTCCCTCCTGAAAACTGATAGTCCCTATCAGTGACGTCGCTTCCATTGGGAGCAAGCCGGTCAAGATGGATAATCTTCATTTTTGTCTGTAGAAGTAGAAGCTTGTTGTAGTTTCGGGTAACATCCCTTTCGCCTTGATAGATTATATAGCCATACTCATTAAACCCGGCAGAATTGGCTCGTCAATCGTATCTGGCCTTCATGCGGTCACTTTCAAACCATAGCTTCGTACGCACAGTATGATTATTCTAGTCATTCTCGTAACCTGCCACGTAAGTAGGTACTGGAGAGTCTCCAGGACGACCAAACACTATGTCCTCTGATAACCTTAGTTCTTTCCCGAATATAATGCTGGCTGGTGTTCTTCCAGTTTTCTGATATATGGTGGACCTATAAGCTAAGGGGGGTAGTGGTACGTGTCGATCCTAGTCAGTTTGGTGTTCGTTGACGACGCTTCTTAAATTGTTACTTAGTAGCGTTAAATCGTTCAACAATTTCTTTTGCCACTTGTTAAAGTAATCCATGACTACCAAGATGTATCGGTTACCAGAGTTTGTCATTGGGAAAAGTCCTGCCAGGTCGACTGCGATTCTTTGAAATGGCACTCCCACCTTGTACTCTTGCATTCGTCCACGACTCCTTGTCTTTGGTCCCTTACTGGCGACGCATGTTGAGCATTTCCTGCACCAATCTTCCACATTGCTTCTACTTCGCGGCCTGTTAGGGGCTCCCGTACCTTCCCTAGAGTCTTAGTGATGCTGAAATATCCTTTACCATGGACTGCTTCTAAGGCTTCTGAAATTCATTTCTTCCGAAGTACCCTTTGGAGTTTGTTCCTGGTTCCATCTGGGCTTTCCCACATTCTTTTCAGAACGCCGTGATCTAAGTTAAGGGAAGTCAACTGTGCCTGATGAATTTTCGTTGCTTGACTTAGATCTGTCCATGTTGGCCTTGAGGTTTCGGCTTCTTTCAATCTCATAACTGGGCCAATGTCTTCGTCCTTCCTCTGGTCTTCAAATATATCTTAACTTTTTAGAAACGTCCAGGCTGAACGGTGGTTAGCTTACAACAGATCGGTGCTGGTTTTTCTTTCTACTTCGCAAATAAACAATGTTAGCGATTTCCCACCCAAGGTCTCCGGGATATGTGTCAGCCTTGATGTGCTGTTTGCTTGAGCGATGCTGCATATATACATTCGTGCAGTCGCTGAAATCGTCGTAAAAAGTGTGCTTTCGAATGTCATCCATCTTCACCGAAAGACCAAGTGTTTTTAAATGGACAATCTTGACATAGGTGACCTATTTTTCCACAATTCCAGCACTTCAAACGACCACTATAGTTATTTCAGATTCGAACATAATCAATTTTTCCACATTTCCAACATTTTGGATTTCGTTCTCTTCGATTTAGATGACCTATTCTTCTACAATTCCTGCATTTTGGACGACCACTGTAGTTATTGCAGTCTTAAGCAAACTGGCTAGTTTTCCACATTCCCGACATTTTGGGTTCCATGGCGACATGACACTTTCTTTTATAACTATTTGATCGTACATTTCTACTTGTCGCACCCGTACATGGCCTTTGGAAGCTTGTTTCGCCGCTTCAGGGCGTCTGACGTGTTTCACTTAGAATTTTGTGACGTGCGTTTGTAATCTTAGGACTAGCTGTAGTCCCTGACTTGGTCGATAAACATTTGCACTGCTAGTTAGTCTACAAACTCTTGAGGGGTAGACGGGGTAGGCTAATCCTACGAGGCGCACCACATCAGACTTAAATTGCTGAAGAGTCTCGTTACTTCTTTGATTACGGCTTTTCAATTCCGTCTGATATACCTTCTGTAGATGTTTATTGCCGTACCTCATTTGTAGACGGTTAACAAGAAGTCATAGTGTTGGTACTCGGGCATTCCTTGAAATATATTCGACGCTCCTCCTCGTAAAGAAATTATTAGTGTTGTTACTTTCTCTGAATCAACTTCTGTCGCTGTTCTAAACTTCATCTTAATTTCCCTTTCTTCTATTTTCCTTTCCATTTCATTTCTTGTATCATTTATTTTGTCTTTTATTCTAGTACTGCTTCTGTTTAGTTCCTTCCTAAGCTGCTTTCAATTCTTCTTTCCTTTCTTCCTGTCCTTTTTTCGTTTCGTCTTGTCTTGCTTTGATTTCTTCTTGCCCAGTTTTCATATCTGCTTTTATTTTTGCCACCATTGTCATTAATGCTTTGATTTGTTCCTCCATTTTTGCTTCAGTACCTCTGATTGCAACTGGCATGAAATATTTCGATTTCTTCTAGAAACTTCGATGTAATTCTTCAATTACGTCGGATTTGTTCTTCTTTCATCAAGAGCTTCCCAACGATATGTGATTTAATAGGGGTTCTCGCAGTCAATAGATACTTCCAGAAAGTTCAATGACATGCTTCAATGACATCAGATTCTTTCTTCTCCTTTCGAGAACTTTCCAATGATGTATCACTTTTTAGAGTTTGTTGCAGCCGATGAAAACTTTCAGAAAATTCAATAAAATTCTCCATTGACGTCAGATTCCTTCTTCTCTCTACTTCTAGTTAATTCTTAGTTAACAATTTATAACTACATACGAGGGTGGATTGATAAGTTTCCGGCCTGACCAAGAAAAACAAGGTTTTTAAAAATTTTTTTTTTTTATTTCTCAACATAATCTCCTCCAAGGCTGATACATTTCTCATAGCGGTGTTCCAGTCTATTAATGCCATCTCTATAGACTGATTCGTCAAGCTCCTCAAAATAACCATTTACAGCTTCGATTACTTCTTCATTGTCCGCAAATCTCTTACCGCCAAGCCATTTTTTGAGATTAGGGAACAGAAAATAGTCACTCGGGGCTAGGTCTGGAGAGTAAGGAGGGTGCGGCATCAATTCAAACTTTAGATCGTTGATTTTAGCCGTCGCAACGATTGACGTGTGCGCTGGTGCGTTATCGTGATGAAACAAGATTTTTTTCTTCGCCAGATGAGGTCGTTTAATTTTCACCTCGTGGCTCAAACGTTGCAATAAGTCTGCGTAGTATTGACCAGTGATAGTATTACCCTTTGCAAGGTAATCAATGTATATAATACCTCTTGCATCCCAAAAAACAGTAGCCATAACCTTGTTCGCCGAAAAAATTGTTTTTGCCTTCTTTGGAGTTGGTTCCCCTGGTCCAATCCACTGTTTAGACTGTTCTTTGGTTTCAGGAGTGTAGTGGTGGACCCACGTTTCGTCAACGGTTACGAATCGACGCAAAAATTCGCTTGGATTACGCTTATACAATGACAAATTTGCGGTAGAAATGTTTTTTCGAATCAATTTTTGGTCGACTGTTAGCAAACGCGGCACCCATCTTGCACAGAGCTTTTCCATATGCAAATGTTGGTGCAAAATATGTTGCACACGTTCATATGACATCTTACAGGTCTCAGCTATCTCACGCACTTTCAATCTGCGGTCTCCCAGCACTATTTGATGAATTTTTTCGATCATATCTGGAGTTGTGACCTCAACGGGGCGTCCTGAGCGAGGCCCATCAGAGGTGCTCACACGACCCTTTTTAAACTCGGAAACCCACTGCTTAACGGTTGAATATGACGGGGAGGATGTCCCCAGTGTTGAGTCCATCTCTTTTTTAATTTCCTTCGGCGTTAACCCCTTCAAATAAAAGTATTTGATGACAGCACGATTTTCCTGCTTTTCCATTTTTACGAAAACCACAGAGGCGTCTTGTTCAGCGTGCTGTCAAACCTACACTAGCAAGGAGATCGGGCTGAAACTATAGCTACAAGCTATCCAAGGATGGTACTATAGAATGTCACCTCAAGGTAGGCCTAGTGGCGTCATCTCTTGGTTAGGCCGGAAACTTATCAATCCACCCTCGTACACAGTTTATCACTTCTTCGCTCTTTCTTCTTCTTCCATCGCCTTGAACTCTTTGACTCGTATTACTTTACTCGGTCCTGCGACAACTATTTATAGAGACTTCACGTTTTCTACAATCAATTCAACAATCTTCCAGTATATGCCGTCTAGAAACCTGGTTTTCTTTGCCACTATGTATGTTGAGTTGCCTAAATCCATGTGACAATATTTTTGGAAAGTTGGTGTAAGTAGAACAACTATATAGGTCGACTACTTGTCTTCTGGCAGATGTTGTTTATAATTATTTAATTACTTCGTGCGCTGTCAATAGCTGTTCATATTGATTAGCCGTTTTAAAACTGCGTTGGTAAGTTTCAAGGCGAGTGAACTTCACGTCGCCTATCCTTTTCCTTTCCTTTTGTAAAAAAATGTCAATGACCGTACTTTTTAGATTTTTAATTTCCTTAATGTCGGATCCATCGGTTTGTAGAGCGTTTTCCTTCTTATTATTATTTTCATCAGAATGAAAAGATGTAAATTTCGTAAATCCACTTACGTGTGTCTAGTAATATCACGTGTTTTACTGTTAGGCTTTATTCAGTACCTAGCTAAATAACAATTTAATTAAAACTATTACTATGAGATACTGAAGTGTTCATTAAAGCATGTGTGACAGAGCGTATTTAATTTAAAAAGAATCATCTGATGCAAACAACAGTTCAAGTTCATCGAATATAGTACCTACCTTTACAAGCACCAGTTAACCTGAATGTGCCAAATGAAAAATGAAAAGTTCAGAGTTGATTCAATAAGAGCTGCTGCAATACCTAGTACATTATCGAATTAAAAAAATAATATCATTAATCGATCACCAGACCAACCTCGCCTCGTTGTAGCATAATGGATGATGTGCAACCAAAGCTTTCAATATACTTGACACCACATAAAACAGTTTAAAGTGTATAAGCTGTTTGCACTGCACCTTACTGTATTAACCACTTCTGTGGGTAACATTGGATTTAAGGATATCTTTAGTGAGGGGGTGTATTACCCCTCGTGCGTAACCACGTAACGTAGGACGTACCTTTAAGTAAGAGCACATGTCCCACAGACATCTACGTTGGTACGTTAGTTTAATACGGCACATTCGTAGGTTGCGGTAGCAGATTGTATGCGAAAGCTTTGATAATGGCAACGTGAGCGACGTAAACGTGAGTTTTAAATGACTTCACGGCACTCCACATCACTCCACGTCGGTACGTAACGTGGACTGGTAGTTTACAACGTGTGATTGTCGCTCTTGCGTTAGGCTTTCTACGTATACGTGAAAGCAATGGTGAAAAAGGGGTGGAAATACACGAATAAATAAAGGTCGTACTGGATGTGGTGCAATTGGGAAATTGGCCCTTATATGTATGCTGCTCATTGTGGATTAATTTGTTTGAAAATTGTAATCATAGTTACAATAAAAATGCTCAATTTAATAAAGTGGCGTACTATAAAACACTGTAAAAATAAAACAATTCGAAGTGGTCTGTATTCTGTCGAAACTGCCAGACGCGGATCGCGATTTCGATCTTTTTGGATCTCATCAACGCGTCGCAGACAGCTCCGACAAATACAGATCAACATTTACCTGTTGTCTTAACAGCGCGTTTTAGAAAATAGCACAAATGGCGATGAGATCCAAAAAGATTGAAATCGCGATCCGCGTCTGCCAGTTTCGACAGAATACAGACCACTTCGAATTATTTTATTCGATTATGGTAACCTGCCTATCACATTGAGGTGAGCTACGCCGAGATTCGTTTCAGCAAGTTGATATCCATACAACTGGACCTTGTTGGAGCATACCTAATCCTAAAATATAGCATTGTACTACAGATGGCGTTTACCGCGTCATTTGTGGTATTTTGCAAAACGCGCTGTTAAGACAGCAGATAAAAATTGGTCTGTGTTCTGTCGAAGCTGTCTGCGACGGGCTGATGAGATCCAAAAAGATCGAAATCGCGATCCGCGTCTGGAAGTTTCGATAGAATACAGACCACTTATAATTATTTTATTCGATTATGATAACGTGCCTATCACGTTGAGGCTAGCTACGCCGGAATTCGTTTCAGCAAGTAGATATCCATATATTTAAATAGACCTTGTTGGAGCATACGTAATCCTAAAATGTAGCTTCGTACTACAGATGGCTTTACCATGCCATTTGTGGTATTTTCTAAAACTGTAAAAAATATATAATATTAATTGCCAAGGACTGAATGAATAATTTCATTTATTCATTCTCCAATTATCCCGAGAAAATTTGTATTATAGGGGCGGATTCATAAATAAATGGGGGGGGGGCGGAATTCAGTTTCTTCTAAAATTAGGAGAGTTGTTATTTGGAGTAGGTTGCTGTTCTCCGTTAAAAATGACAAAAATTAGCCTCCATTCACAAAATAAGTATATTTTTTAAATAGTTCCGTTTAAATTTGGCATAATGGAAATAATAGAAAAATAATGGTCATTGTAGTGATAAAGCGACATCGACGGCAAATGCTCTACGGTGATAGTGTGGCTCAAAAGGCCGAACATGTCTTTGATTAATAAAACTTGTATAAGTAATTATAGCCTGAAAATGTTAGAAGAAGTTAATCTTTGAAAAACCAAACACGCTGCGTTTTGTAAAATTCACATACATTTAATTTCAAACTTAAGTGACGTTTGCGTGGTTGCATTTTTCCATTGAAATTGCAGGAACTCACATTTGTATTGTTATGTTTGTTTTTTGTATTGAGGAGAAAATTTTCCAATTCCATTTTTCTCACATAGCATTTTTGAAAGTTGTGTTTGAATTGAATAATACACTAAAGTATAGGTTCTTATGTGATTAGATTTATTTACATTAAATGATATAGTAAATATATATTAAAATTGGATATTGAAACAAGGAAAGGCAACAAAGGGGTACATCTGTAAGAGATCATCGGGCACGGTACTTTTTATGAGTAAATGACTGCTGGTGATGATCAAACCAAAGTAGTGGAATTTTGGCCTGTACTATTAAAAATAAAACAAAAATACTGGTAGGGAAAGAGCGAATATAATGATAGGAGACAAAAAATTAAAAGAAGTGGCCGATTTTAGGTATTTAGGAAGTCAAATAAGTCAGGACGAAAGGAGTAGTAGGGATATAAATCAAAGAATAGCGCAGGGTCGAGTTGCCTTCAATTAAAAGAAGTCACTTCTATGTTCGTGAACGGTTAATTTAGAAATTTGAAAAATGTTGTTAAAGGTGTATGTTTCGAACACGACGCTGTACGGGTGCGAAACATGGACAGTGGGCGCGGCGGATAAGAAAAGGTTAGAAGCGTTTACAATGTCGTGTTACAGGCGAATGATGAGGATACCGTGGATAGAGAAGGCTAGAAATGAAGAGGTATTAGAAAAAATAAGAGAATAGAAGACTCTATCGAAGTCAATAAGAAATAGACGAGATGGGTTAGCAGGACACCTTCTCAGACATGAAGGTCTAGTCAGAAACATATTACAGGCAGAAACGGATGTTAGGAGGGATAGAGGTAGACCTAGATTAGATTACTGTTCGCAAATATTTAAGGATATGGGTTGCTCTAGCTTTAAGGAAATGAGAAGATTAGCGCAGGATAGGAAAGAGTAGAGGTGCGTGTCCAACCAGTCTTAGGACTGACAACCATATGATGATGATAATGACTATCAATGCAGAACGAGAAAGCTACGTCCGAAAAGTAACAGAACCCGGAACAAGTTAGTAAAGAGGCATGCTCAAAGCCTTAAGGACGTTCCCAAAAAAAAAATTTTCTTACGATCATTTTTAAAATTTAATTGTAAATACCTACCTGTATTCTGAACGCATATAAAAAATTTCGACCCTTTTTACGGTACTAAAATTGAAAATATTAGCATTTTAAATTTCTATTTGAACGCATGTTAATTTATACATTCATGTAGGTTTTAGTGCCTAACAATTTTAATTTTCTTACAATTTTTTTTACATTTCGAGAATTAGCAGTTAATATTCACATAAATAATTTCCATACAAAATAGGTACAAGAAGCGGTATTAATTTTGTTGTAAACAATGTGTAAAGTAAATCTCAGACTCAAACTCTCCTGCATAAGCTGATCAGTAGTGTGCGACTTGGCTTCGCTGCAATAGCGCGGGACGTTTATGTTGGTTATCCTAAACTGTAGAACCTGCGTGTTTTTATTTATTGTTGTCTGATTTCATTTAACAATATTAAAATTACTATTAATATTCACTCGATTATTATTAATATTACAATTACTAATAATATTGATTATAATTCAGTTCATTATTATTTTGAATAAAAATGTTTAGTTGAAAAAACATGAGTTCTACTTTTTAATAAATTCATAGGCTTAAAAAATATAATAAAAAATAAAATACACTGTTTATATTAGAAAGAAATTAAATATTCATTGACTGATAATAATAAAAATGAACAGTTATATAAAATGATAAAGAATGTATTTATAATATATAAGTATAACTTTATGTTACCGAAACTAATAAATAAATTATTTGGCTTTTTTGTTTCTTAAAAATTGTATCACTTTAGTAATGATATCTTTTCACCTTCATCAGTTCGGGACGATACAAATATGAGACGTTGTCAAGTCGAATAAAGCGACGCAGTAAGTTAACTTTTTCGCTTATGTGCATGGGAGGCGGGGCAAAAGAGCGTAGTGCTGCTCAACTAATTCTTACAGTACAAGTGGGTAACTTATATAGGGAAATCGTATTTGTAGGTTGAGAACCACTGGTCTTTGGGAACGTCCTTAAGGGTGTTATTTTCATTTTAAGTACATATTGACACCTACACACACTATATAATCTATATAATACGAAATATGTATACAGCAGTCTGCAAACATTAATTTACCAGGACTAAGAATGTTTAAGTTTCAATTTTTTTACAAAAATTATATTAGTATCCTGGAAAGTGCACAGCTTTTCTGGAAAAAGGTGTTCTCCTCTTGTTACAAATAAAAATGTGGAAGATAATATTTTGAATGCGATATGGAATCGTTCAAATAAAACACGTTTTGTATTTTTTTAACCACTTGTGCTTTCTGTTTAATCGAACCTAAACGGAGGTTCCAATCTCAGCTGAACTGACAGATTGAATAAGGGCTATTGTCCCTTAAAATTGTCACTAAATAAAGTTTAGACCATCATCTTGTTTGGTGCAGATGACAGTCATTCCACCAAATAAGCTTATAAATCTTTTAAATGTTTTATTGGCCGAGCCGCCAGTTTACGTGATATGGACTTTAGCTGTTGTATTTGAACGTAAAACCAAATGTCCCATCCTCATTACTAGGTATATCTAAAATAATCTGTTAAGGCGATACATTTTACGTCCTTCACTTTTACTGGTTGACCTTTCAGCTGGGCACATAGTTAAAAATTTGTTAAAAAGAGTCTAGTAAACAGCGTAGAAACTCCCTTGGAACCTAGCGCCCTTCGGCATTGACAAAATTTGCATTCCCCTTTAAAGTCGACACTGATTCTACAATTATATCTTTCAGTATTATTTATTACACAACCATATCGAGTTTATATTGCGTTTATTACGAATAAAGTGTCAGTCATTTGTTCGTTGCCTCGAATACAATACAAACCACCACCCCAATATTGCCGCTGGTATCATCATGGTGCTACTATGATGTAACATAAATTGAAAATTGTTATCCTACACCCTGTATACAATGATGTATGTCTCCATTGACTAAAGAGCGGACCATCTGGTATGTTAGTTTCACGCTTTAATCTGGCCAGTTAAGACGTTACAGTACTCTGAGGTTGTGTAAACGTGAAAACGCTAATCCTTCGTACGTTACGTAGAAAACTCATGTTAACGTTTTACGTGAGACAAAAATTACTTCAGATTGCCCAAAATATTCATTAAAGTAAAATATATTTATGAAAATTGTTAAATGGAAGATGCCTCAGTACAAGGTGACACGACGTAAGGCTCAAGCATTCATCCAGGTAATTAATGGTTAAAGGATTTTAACACACTGTGTGGCTCAAACACTCCACATCAGCACCCTGTACGGCTCAAGCATCCCGTCAGGTAATTAATGGTTAAAGGATTTTAACACACTGTGCGGCTCAAACACTCCACAACAGCACCCTGTACGGCTCAAGCACTCAGTCAGGTGATTAATGGTTAAAGGATTTTAACACACTGTGTGGCTCAAATACTCCACAACAGCACCCTGTATGACTCAAGCGGTCCGTCAGGTAATTAATAATCAAAGAATTTTCGCTAACGGCTCAAGCACTCCGTAATAGCGTCACTTCTTAATGAGAATTGCACGGCTCAGGTACTTGGGTTCTAATCTCTTTAATAAAATAAGGCAAAAATGCCAAAACCATAAAATATAAATCAAATCAGCAAGAATTTAGCAATTTTGATATTTAGGTGAACATGGAAATGCTAAGCCACTGGTAATTGTTGATTATTTCCACAACTATAACAATACACCATAATCCAGTCCTTTCTTTTTAAAATCACATGCACGAAGCACTGCACACATACCAAAAATGATTAAATTTCAGCTGAGATTACTGGCTTCAAGCGTTTGTTTACAAAATGTATGCTCGCAGGTACTATTCCCTAGCTTGTCCCATGCATTTCATTTTCGACTGCTCTTAACATAATGCGTCTGGTGTCGCTGTTGTGATAGCGAACCAATAAATTAGTCTAAGGGATAAACTAAATTCCAAGAAGTAGACTTACTTCTTACATACGTCACGTAAGTTCGCAAACTGTTTAATAAAGCGAACGTACTTATTCCATTTTTTATTCAATAAAGGCTAGACTACTGACTTCTGTTGTATATTGCGACACGATTAGTTCCAGAAGGCGTTTGACATTTTTGATTTTCTTCTTATAATCCTGTCATTTAATAACACTGATGTGTCTATATGAACTGATAGACTTGCCGGTTAGGTTTTTAATTATGGGCCAAACCCACTATTTCTATTAGCGGACTTAATTACCATGTATATAGGACAAAACAGTCTAAGGTATCATCCGCTATTTTAAAATTTTTATTGTCATTTTAAATCTATATTATCTGTTGCCATCTGTTTCCGCTTATATAATTATATAAAATCAGTTCTCAGAATTGTAAAAAGTTCCTTTGAAACCGTTAATTTTTGTAAAGACATGTTATGTTCTAATGAAGAGACTATTAATTTTCGGGATGCAAACAAATAAATAATTCATTCGTTTAGAGACGGTGCTTAAATTATAGGACATTTTTAGCATGTCTTGCCAGATACGTTTTCGTACACAAACCCTTTAAGTAAGAGTTGGGATAATATTCCCTGGCAACTCTTGAGTATTGGTTTATATGACAAAAGTTCTGAAAAGTGCTCAGAGTTTCGCAAAAGTCGTATAATTTAGTTTCTGTGTTTAGTATGGCTTGGAAATGAGAATATTTGTTTCACTTTTACAGTATCTGAACGACTTCTTTCTTAGTGATGCTCAGTTTGTCAATACATTCCAGCAGAATTTGTAGAATGCTTTCGTTTTTTTCACTTTTTAAAACGATTTCAGTTCGGAAAATTGTTTTATACATCCATAAATTACATACGATAACTTATGTAATTTAAACTGTGGTTGCAGGTACATTACAGGCTTCGGCTGCACATTAATTACTCATCTCATCCTTTATACATGAATGTGCTCCTAAGGCGAGGTTTGTTTGCTAATCAATTAAAGGTACATTTTCTAGATCCGATAATGAACCGTTACTGCTCCTGTTAAACCTACTGCTACCTACTTTTTCATTTACCACATTTATGTAAATTTTGCTTGTAAGGGTAGGCACTATATTTGATGAATTTAAAATGCTGTTTGCAATTAAATCCTATGCTATTACACATGTACTGGTGTAAGTACTTACTTCACAGTATTAGTCATAGTTATTGGGATCCGTCAAATGGGCATACACCATGTGGTGGCACAATTTATAACTCGAATGATGGAAAAATTTACATAGGAACTGTGTACGCAAATTGTAAAATTGTTTATTAAAATAATAAAACACGTTAAAAAAGTGAAAAATTTTTTGATGATGGAGTCGACGAAGTTTTCTTCTAAAGTTAAATCAAATAAAAAGTTAATATGTTCAGTAAAAAGCTGCAATAGCACTTCAGACATAGATCTTCACTTTTCACCTACATTAACTACTTTCCAATAAAAACTAACCGTTTTATATATGTAAAAAATATATTCGGAAAATTAGAGAAAAAAGTAAACTAATAGAAGCTTGGATGAAAGCAGTAGGTATCAAAGAAGATAATGAAAGTATTTACCATCAGCCATAACCTTAATATTTAAAACTAGAATCATACTAAAATTATAAAGTGAGAAATTATTTATTCCTGCGTAATTGATTTAACACAATTCTAATGATACGATATAAGTATTTTGAGGTTAAGAACCTACCTGCTGCAATACAACAAAGTTGCAATAATGTATTTGCAACGTTCTCTTAAATCGGCTTTGCACGTGCAAGTCATTGATATGATATTGCTTAAATCACCCAGAATCACTTTACCAATTATATAACGTGAATCACTTTTTAAATCCGAAGTTTGTAAAAAGTAGGCAGTAAACTTGACGGAATTTGAAGGCTAGCTTCCGGATTTGTTATTTCCGAATTTTATAATGTGATTGGCATTAAAAACACGCTCACCGTCAACGAAATTTCCTTTCCGAGGCTTTGTGTCAGCCCAATCACATATTGTGTCAATACTTATCATTTTATCGTAATTTAAAAACTTGGAAATTGCACGGTACACTATAGGAACTACGATAAATTTTCCCTAATCGGCGCCATGTTTTTAGGCTCCCATTTAACGGATCCCAATAATCAGTTTATTACTTTTTTTTAATCGAGATCAACTGAACCGTTTATATGCGAATGTCCGTTATGTGTAAGTAATACGCTAAATGTAAGATATGTGGAATGTGCATAACAGAAAAAACTTTCCCCTTTTAATAATTTGTATCACGTTACTATTTAAATACCAATCCTTTTGTGTTGATAAAAATCTGTAATAAGCGAATGTCTTATATCTAATCATAAGAACGGCATTTTTTCATAGTCAAATAACAAAAGCTGAAGGTGGATTGGTCGAACCCTAACGGCCCACTTTATTATAGAGACAAAAAGAAAAAAAAAACTTATGTACCTAGCGACAATAAAAATGCTGAACTTCAGGAAAGTGGTGGTATAATTATAATCTATTAATCTATCATTTTGAATATACGCATGTAAATGCAGTAAGGTACGTGAGATCCCTGTAAATGTACATGCTTAACATTACTTTTATTCCTAAGTAAATTAACACCTTTTGAATTGAAATTAATTATTTTCTTATAGTTTACAAATGTCGTATCACACGGAAAACAGCATAAAATCTCTTTTCCACACGTGCGTCTCGACTTTTACCCGCGCGGGGTAAGACCCTGGATAGAGCAACTGCTCAAAATCAACTTCCCAGTTATTATTGATCCGAAAAATCTAAGTCGTACTTTTCAACGTATTTTTCAATTTGAAGGTCAAAATACCATTGCTAGATAATTTGCAGATAAAGCATGAGTAGTACTAAAATTAAATTATACAACACGCTACTGAAGTGAAACTTCAAACACACAAACATACCGGGATAGGGGTTAAGGAATTGGCGTCAGTGGCGTCGTTTCGACTGTAGAGTGTAGGCACACATATACAAATACATTCATTTTAAATTAAATATTGTTTTATATATTTCGTGTGTACTTTTTCACTGCAATCCTGACTAATTTAAATAAAAGGTCTGACATAATTTTGAAAATAAGAAGGGCGGCAAATTGAGACTTTGACCCGGGTTGCAAAAATTCACGCTAAGCTACTGATAATAGGTACATAAAATGCAAAATTGCAGCAATGTACATTTCCATTAGTGCAAAATAATTCAGAGAATTTACGATCAGTTTAAATGTCTACCTATAGGTACGTGAAATCATTAATGGATTTTCCATAAACTATTTAAATTATTCAACATATGGTCACCGAAATAATGGTGACAATTTAGTTGATTTTTTTGTAACAACCAAGTTACAAAACCTTGTCAATGTAAATCACACATGAGAAAATACGTTCGTTTAATAAATGTAACATCATGAAGTAGGGATCTGCTATTCCTTTGCTGTGAATTAATTCCTACATTTCTGCTTTCACAAAACTGGTTGTTTCGTTTTCGTCGTAGGCAGGTCGTTCTTAGGCTTTCAGATCCCATCATCCGTGTCTCTCTTTTGCAACTGTTACATGATTTAAAGTTGAACGAGAAAAATAGGAAGGGGCTTTAAGGTTTCTGGAGCGAACATACCTGCGAATGATTTTCTTCTTCCATGTGAACAAGGCGCGAAAGACTGAATAATGGGCGACGATGTGCACATGAAGTATAAATACAGTCGTGCATATTTTATGCACGTATGTATATCAAAGCGTTGGATCCTTTCTTTCGGAAACAATTGGTTCAAGTTAAAAACGCACTGCTTTTAAGCAAAGAAAATCATAAAAGGAAAATGGACCTTTTAAATCATGGAACATTTACTAATGCTTCTTTAAAATCCCTTTTTCCTTTATCTCATTGTTATAGTACAAACAAAAGAAGGTGAACGAACTACATACTCTGTTGGATCATGATGATGAATTCTTAAAAGTTGAAACGGCGATATCAAGTTCTATAGATATTATGTAAACAGCTTTTTTTTTGTTGTGAATATTACATGTACTATAGTGAAGCATTAGCGGATATACGTTAGAAATAACACTAAATAGATTCATGTTGACCAAGGAAGTAAAAATTAAATTTACTGGGAAATTTAGAAATTAAAAGGGCTGTATTAGGTAGAAAAAAACATTGCTAACAATCAGAAAGAATTGGAGAATTCGAAAAAGGTTGGTAAAGGCGTATGCTTGGAGCACGGCGCTGTACGGGTGCGAAACATGGACGGTGGGCGTGATGGAAAAGAAGAAAGGTTAGAAGCGTTCGAAATATGGTGTTACAGGCGACTGATAAGGATACCATGGATGGAGAAGGTTAGAAATGAAGAGGTTTTAGACAGAATAGGAAAACAAAGAACTTTATGGAAGTCAATAACAAATAGGCGAGATAGGTTAGTAGGATACCTTCTCAGGCATGAAGGTCTGGTCAGTGACAGGTCAGGAGGCAGAAACGCAAGTTAGGAGAGGTAGAGGTAGACCTAGATTGGATTATTGTTCGCAAATAAGGATATGCGTTGTTCCTGTTTTAGGGAAATGCGAAAAAGAAAAGAAACTAAACCTAAATGAGAACTAATCCTAATTTATACTGATAGTTGTTAAGGTTCAGTGAACATGACCCGAAGCCAACAAGGTAGATGTTCAATGGACCTTAACATCATCATCATAAATGTTATTAAACTAAACTAAATAGCGGAGATCCAGGGATAGGACCGTTGTCATTGTTAAGAACAATTTGTTTATTTTTATAAATGTATAAACTTTCAAAACTGTTTAGTAAACGATTATTCCTAACTTCTTTAACTAACTTAAGGTTATTAATATTAATATTATGTCCATCAGTAAGAATATGTTGGGCAACACTAGATTTTTCTTCTCTACCAAACCTAGCATGAGCTAGATGTTCTTTAAATCTGGTTTTGATTGAACGTCTAGTTTGTCCAATATATTTTTTACTACAGTCATTACAACTAATTTCATATATCCCCGACTTTTCTAAGAATGGAATTTTATCCTTAGGGTTACCAAGGAGAGTTTGAATGGAGTTGCCATTTGAACTGTAAGCAATCCGTAAACCAAGTTTTCGAAAAATACCCTCGAGTCCGCGAGTAAATCTTGGCTCGTATGGCATAGTAATAAACTTGGTTTTATTAGCATCTGTTTGAAAAGTCGTAGATCTTGAAATAAAATTCCTAAATTTTATCTTATTAATTAATTTATCAATAATGTTACAATTGTAACCATTGTCTTTTGCAATTTTCTTAATTGTACAGAGTTCCTTATTATATCTATTTTTACTAAGAGGGAAGCTAAGTAATCTGTGTACAAGGAAGTTAAAACTAGCCATTTTATGTTGAACACAATGATTAGAGTCGTTGGGTATATATCTAGAGGTATTAGTGGGTTTTCTGTAGATGTCGAATTCTAAAGAATTCCCATTTCTTATAACCAACGTATCTAAAAATGGTA
>NW_020438907.1:839210-844055 GCF_000699045.2 Agrilus planipennis | reverse complement strand
TCTAAACTCTATTGTTCTTTCAATCACTTTTACCTGGAAATCCAACTTCAACCATACCTGCATGCACTCCCATACTAATATCTGGTTTTACCCTTAATTGCTTTCTCTTGAATTCTGTACTATCTAATTCTGTGTATTCCTAGAAACTAGTGTCTTCACCCTCTCTCTCACTACTTTTCCTTCTAGAACATTCTATCAAAATTACTAACAACCCTATCCTATAAATACTCGAAAATTTCTTATCTCAAGAGAGTCTCTCGCCTACCGCTACCACCATTCGTAAGTGCTTCGATTATTCCATTATTATTTTCTACATTGTTTTCATTTTTGTTGTTATCTTTGTTATTGTTACTGTTCTGTTACCTTGTTCTCGTTTGTTTGTTTCACTCTTTGTGCCTTTTGTTACTTGTGTTTCGTTGTTATTGTTATAAACTGTTATCTGTTATTATTAGTGTTTTTTTTGGTATTTAAGTAATACCCATCAAAAGACACTAAATGCGATTAGACGTTCCATAATCGGCAATTCTCCATCTCATCTCATCAGCAGCGGCAAAATTTCTAGACGCCTATGTTGCCAACTCACTTACAGGACCGGCTTCAAATATTAAATTATTGTGATTTTCTTAAAAACAAGAACGCACTGTGCGATTGTTAATGGTGTTAATTATGCCTGTAAGGTAATCGCAATACATTAATCTAAGTAGGTAGTGCTTAAAATCTGTCAGGAAAATCTTACACAGCTGGAAGCGGGCTAATAATAAGGCACCAATTAGCCGCTGACGATGTAGGCAATGAGGGGGTAACAATCTTTTTGAAGTGAAACTTCTTTATCGACGGTGGGAAGGAAATTTACTAGGGTATAAAACCTAAAAGTGTAACGTCACGATAAGTCACAGAATTACGCGCCACGTGTGACCCCTGGTGGATATGTCCAAAACGAATGATTTATGCGTTTGTGTTCGTTTTGATTTGTGATTCTTCTCAGCAGTTTTGTATGATGCAGGCGTAAACATTTTTAACAACACTAAACCAATATTCCGCATTCGTCCGCTCGAAATAAAGTTGTATTTTTCTGGTGTTAGTAATTAATTAATGCAATAATTTAAGCCATTTTTTTAAATACTACTATAATATACAATCTAAAGAAGTTTCACTTCTTGCGCATGTACATTAATACACTCGCGCCCTTTTTTTTCAAAATGGAGCAAATTAACTGGGGAAGTCAAAACTAAGCTGCAACCTGGAAAACCTAAAAACCAGTTTGCGTGCAAAATCCAAATCAAATAAACATGCGAAAACTGTAAAATCGGTTCGACCTCTTAATTAGCCGCGAATTAACCACTGACGATGTGGACTACTAATTGGAGAGTTATGTAGATTCTTTTTCGAAATAGCGTCATTGTTCGATCTTGACAGCCCGATAACTGCTATAATATCCAGTAAAATTATAATAGACACTTTAAATCGGGCTTGAAATTTTCTGTGAATATTTCCAAATCAGCCGTGAAAGTCAAAATAATTCACGATCCGGGATCCTGGAAACCCAGCTAGAATATACTAACTTCAAATTAGGTACCTAAGCATTCAAAAATTGTAAAACGATTACGAAAATCCGAGACAACTAGCGGGTTCAAACCTTCTTTTTTAAATAGCATCATTTTTCAATCTTGATGACCCGATGACTACTAATAACTGAGATTATAATAAGCATTCTAGATCGTGCTTGGTATAGTTGGTGTGTATATTTCCCAAATTAGTCATGTTATGTTATAGCATGTTTAGTTTGGGCTCCAATAATACACTCGATGCCGGGCAAAACATTATAATATAAACGCTTGCTCCAAGAGTCATCAGCTGTTACTGCTATTATAGGAATTCCATCTTCGCTAACTTTTTTTCTTCAACTCCCGCAGTTTTTATTTTTTGCATTTCGCCTTCGACTGATTCTTTATTTTTCTAATTTGATGATGAGGTGAACAAGTATGTTCGTAACAGCCAGATAGATGATGATAAATTGCAGACCCTACATTTTTTTTTTATTCATCTGAAGCAGTTATTATAAAAATCCTTAACCCATTAAAGGAAACGAAAGTAAAGTTTTAAACAAATATATATTAATAGTTCACAACAATTGTTTTAACTCCTACACTACGAATTACCGGAGTATAGGAGATTTTCTTTTGTTAGATTAGGCTTGATTTTTGAATTGATGAATTGATAATGTTAGTCCAATAATTATAACAACACTTAATAACTTTATTTACAAAGGAACATAGATATGGTACAAACAGTTGATTTTGGCAATTGGGGAGTGAAGTGAGCGTTATCGTTACGTACTTAGTCTTTCGAATCATAACTCCTTTATAGTTTTCTCAATTGAAAAGTTAGAAGGGGAAAAAGGTGTGGTCGAGATAAGTGAATTCAAATTTTGGGGGTAGTGGGCGGAGATAGTTGATATTGTTAGAAAAGAATAGGAAAGGCGATATTAAGAAAAGGCATATACAAGCAAAAGTTGTAGTAAGAGAAATTGACGTTCGTGGAAGGGTATGAAAAGAGTAATAAAGCCATAAATAAGGACTTTCGAAATTTATGGACTTAAAATTTATGAATAGCAGAATTATTTATGACAAGACAATAAAAAAAAGGTTTCCAAAAGTGTTCTATTTTAACAATTGTATGTGGATTGTAAGCAATTTTAAATGATCGTGACGAAAAGGGATAATTTGCCATGAAGAAATGAATGGTAGTTTAAAAAACGCGTGACGGACGCAACAACAATTGTTTCACCAAAACATTGGCTCCTTCAGGTGAAGGTATTCTTAGAATATTTTCACTTTAGAATATCTTCACCTGAAGAATCCAATGTTTTGATGAAACAATTGTTGTGAACAATTAGTATATATTTTTTTGAAACTTTACTTCCATTTCATTTAAGTGATTATGGACTTTCAATAAGTAATGCCTTCTACCATTAATTATAAAAATCCTTACCGAAGGAAAATTGTTGTTTCTATTTACTAATTATAACACTCTTTTTATAACTACCCTAGACAAAAATTTTCAGTCTCTTGCAAGTCTCTCAGAGTCTTTCAGTCTTTCAGCGTCTCTGAGAGCGTCTCTCACAGTCTTTCACAGCCTCTCAGTTATTGCCAAAGTGTTTTTATGGATCTCTCACAGTCTCTGTATGAGAGACTCGAACGATAAAATTTTTATCTCGGGTACTACTACTAATAGAAATTGAACAAATATACAGAATGTAC
Source organism: Agrilus planipennis (assembly GCF_000699045.2). Taxonomy (NCBI): domain Eukaryota; kingdom Metazoa; phylum Arthropoda; class Insecta; order Coleoptera; family Buprestidae; genus Agrilus; species Agrilus planipennis. The sequence goes on along the minus strand of NW_020438907.1, from coordinate 840,795 downwards.
ACTGTTTTTATGCATTTAATTCATTTCCTGTTTATAACTTCTACTGCCTAGTGTTGGTTGCCTATCTTAATTTGTCTGAAGCGTGCAACTTACTTAAAAATCAAAATGTATCTGTTTCGATTATTTTTAAAAAATATCGGACTTCAAACCTTGATTAAGAATATTCTAAACTATCATTTCGCCGAAACTCAGGTTTGTAGTTGTTATGTGGTAGGAATTTATGACATTTAAGTTTTTTTTTTACAAAACAAAAACGAAAAGTACATTAAAAAAACCTTGGAACGTACGTACGTACGTATTCTTGAAGCAAGTTACAACCTGCGATTCCCATTTCTCATTTAGTTTCAGACATCTTGACGACAGTTACAACAGACTAGAATATTATTAGGTACTACAGTCTAGTGGTCTGTTGGAAGCCCTTATAAAGTAAATTGTAGGGATATATTACGGAATTTTGTTAATGACGTTTACCAGAGAATATTAGGTTTATTTCGCATCAGAAGGCAAAAACAGTAACTAAATCAATCGGCTTTCCAGGAGAGTAAATACCTAATTGGTATGTAATTCATATGATTAAACAAAATTTAAGATTTTTCTTGAGTTTATAAAGAGATGTATGATACCCATGTCGTTGGCAATAACACATAAAAACAAAATTGTCATTCGTACGTTGTCCATTGAAGGCCTCGTATTTTTTAAAGGTAGACAGTAATCTATTGATTAATTTACATTCAAAACTAAATTTTGTGAAAATTAATTAAAGCATTCTGATGACTATAAGTCTAAGATGAAGTCTAAGAATAGTAAAACCCAGCATCCTACAGTCTTCAATATTCCGAGTTCAGCACTAATATTTACTACCCCCTGCACAGTCACATGGCAAGAGTAAATGCAGTAAATTGCGAATCTTATACCCAGAAAAATTCCTTATGAAAAATTACTGCAACATTGTAGAGGTCGTTTTGTAAAAAATGCATCTCAAATTTTTAGTAAGGTTAACTAACGCTAAACATAAATTTGACTATAAAATTGTAGTAGTAAATTGTAGGAGAGATATCGACAGAGGCTCAGACAAATTCCTTACAATTTGACTGAAATATTTACAACAACTTCGTGAATTACATTACAAATTGTAATAAGATTGAATAAATTTTGTAGAAAATATAAATAAAAAATGTAGCAAATATTTATTTGCGTTTCTGTTTTCTATTCTGCCTCAAATACATGTATACCCACAACACTATATTGTATAATTTATTCTTAATTGTTGTAAACAAATATCCTACAATTTTATACATTTTTTTAAGTATTGTATAGCTTAACTTCCCATGCGTCAAAAATCTTAACTAGAATTGTACAGAGGAGGATGGAAAAAAGGGCGAAATAACTATTAGGGGAAGATCAATTTGGGTTTAGAAGAAATAGAGGAACGCGGGAGGCCATTCTAGCATTACGGGTAACAATAGAGAAAACGATAGAAAAAGGAAAGAGTGCGTATATAGGATTTGTAGATTTAGAAAAAGATTTGACAATGTTAAATGGGACAAGATTTTAAATATACTTAAAAATGTAGGGATGAGTTACA
>NW_020438907.1:836771-838647 GCF_000699045.2 Agrilus planipennis | reverse complement strand
TGGTAAACTTAAATATATCGACAGAGGCTCAGACAAATTCCTTACAATTTGACTGAAATATTTACAACAACTTCGTGAATTACATTACAAATTGTAATAAGATTGAATAAATTTTGTAGAAAATATAAATAAAAAATGTAGCAAATATTTATTTGCGTTTCTGTTTTCTATTCTGCCTCAAATACATGTATACCCACAACACTATATTGTATAATTTATTCTTAATTGTTGTAAACAAATATCCTACAATTTTATACATTTTTTTAAGTATTGTATAGCTTAACTTCCCATGCGTCAAAAATCTTAACTAGAATTGTACAGAGGAGGATGGAAAAAAGGGCGAAATAACTATTAGGGGAAGATCAATTTGGGTTTAGAAGAAATAGAGGAACGCGGGAGGCCATTCTAGCATTACGGGTAACAATAGAGAAAACGATAGAAAAAGGAAAGAGTGCGTATATAGGATTTGTAGATTTAGAAAAAGATTTGACAATGTTAAATGGGACAAGATTTTAAATATACTTAAAAATGTAGGGATGAGTTACAAAGAAAGAAGAGTGATACTTTGTTTGTTTAAAGAGCAACACGCATTAATAGAGCTAGGGCTGCAACGTAGAGAAGTAAATATTAGGAAGGGAGTCAGACAGGGATGCACACTGTCACCGCTACATTTTTAATCTATACATCCAAGACGCGATCAACATCATTGAAGACAGTACAACTGTAGGGATAGATATATAGGGGCAAAAGATTAGTATGCTTAGATTTGCAGATGATATAGCAGTATTAGCATCGGGCAAAGAGGACCTTGAGATAGCTTTAAATAAAATGGAAGCGGTACTGACAGACCAATACTGTATGAAAATAAATAAAAGTAAAACTCAAATACTGGTATGCAAGGGGAGAAAAAGTAGGGAAAGAGCGAATAAAAGGTAGGAGACGATAAATTAGAAGAAGTGGCTGATCTAGGAAGTCAAATAGGTCAATAGGGAAGGCGTAGTAAGGATATAAAGCAGAGGATAGCACAGGGTCGTGTCACCTTTAATAAAAAGAAGTCACTTCTATGCTCGCGAACGGTTAATTTAGAAATTCGAAAAAGGTTGTTAAAAGTGTATGTTTGGAGCGCGGCGTTGTACGGCTGCGAAACATGGACAGTGGACGCGGCGGAAAAGAAAAGGTTAGAAGCCTTCGAAATGTGGTGTTATATGCGAATGATGAGGATAACGTGGGTAGAAAAGGTTAGAAATTAAGAGGTATTAGAAAGAATAGGAATAGCGGACTATATGGAAGTCAATAAAAAATAGGCGAGATAGGTTGGTAGGAGGCCTACTCAGGCATGAAGGTCTAGTTAGAGACATATTAGCGGCAAAAGCAGAAGTTAGGAGGTTTAGAGGTAGACCTAGGTTAGATTACTGTTCGCAAATGGTTAAGGATGTGGGTTGTTCTAGTTTTAAGGAAATGCGAAGTTTAACTCAGGATAGGAAAGAGTGGAGGTACGTGTCCAACCAGTCTTAGGACTGACGACCTTATGATGATGATTGTATAGAGATATGCTACATTGAAAAGTGTGGCGAAATAACTCTTTTTGTTTTTTCTGTATGTAAATATTTTTTTCTAATTTTTCCATTTCAAATAATATTTCATTTCAAATAATATTTCATTTCGAATATTATTTCACTTCAAATATTATTTCAATTCTTTTCAACTTCTTATCTTGTAAATACTTTGGTTTCCTTTCAATCTAAACTCTATTGTTCTTTCAATCACTTTTACCTGGAAATCCAACTTCAACCATACCTGCATGCACTCCCATACTAATATCTGGTTTTACCCTTAATTGCTTTCTCTTGAATTCTGTACTATCTAATTCTGTGTA
>NW_020438907.1:831283-834433 GCF_000699045.2 Agrilus planipennis | reverse complement strand
AAACTAGTGTCTTCACCCTCTCTCTCACTACTTTTCCTTCTAGAACATTCTATCAAAATTACTAACAACCCTATCCTATAAATACTCTAAAATTTCTTATCTCAAGACAGTCTCTCGTCTACCGCTATCACCACCATTCGTAAGTGCTTTTATCTACTCTGTTGTATTGTTGTTATCTTTGTTATTGTTACTATTGTTGTATTATCTTGTTCTTTCTGTTACTTTGTTCTTGTTGTATGTTTCACTCCTTGTGCCTTTTTGTTACTTGTGTTTCGCTTGTTATTGTTATAAATTGTTAATTGTTATTATTAGTGTTTTTTTTGGCATTTAAATAATATCCACCAAAAGACACTAAAAAAGTAATTTTTAAGAGGAATTTGCAGTACATATTCATTAACGTTGTAGTAGAGAGACAAACAGTTTGTTTGTAGGAAAAAAAGTAATTACGATATTATACTAATTTTCACTACAACTTGTTTCTGTCCCCATATTTGCTACTATTTGTAATGAAATGTTCTACAATTGTAGAAGTTTGTTCTACAGTTTTCCTTGAGTGTACCAATACATTCATGGTACTAATACATTGATAATTTATTAAAATTATATTCAGTTAGTTCTATATGTCTGTTGTACATTTTTAAACTAATATTCGTTAGAGGTAAGTCGGCACATATTATGATGTTCGTGAGTTTAACAAAATTAACTTCTAAGACTGATAACGACAAAAACTATTTATTTACACTAATTATTAAAGAACTTAAAAACACTATTAAATTATTACTTAACTTATGAATTATTCTATTTATTTACACTGCTGTTGATATATCACTATTCACTGCGCTATTTATTTCTAGATTCACTTCTGCAATGGTCAATTTATTTCTTCTCCTTTTGGCGATCGTCTCTTCCTTTAAATACTCTTTTGTTTACTTTCAGGAAATTTCTGGAAACATCTGAATAGTTTATTTTCTTTGAATTGTTTAACTGCTTTCCTAGAACGCAAGTACAACACACATTGACAAATACGGGGGCACATAAAGAAAGGCGCCCGCGGCTAGTAGTCGAATCGATAAGCCGTTCACGCACACGTGTGCCCGATCGCACACAAACACACTCGTGCTCGCTACAATATTAAACGTAGAGCCTTTTTTCCTAAATTTAACTTGACGAAAGGAAATTAAAAAGCTCTTTATTTTAAACTAGCGACCTCGTCATCTTTATGCGGAGATAATACAATGTTGATGTTAGAAATGAAGATGCACCTCATCAAGAAGTCCTGAACGAATAATCAAGTGAGTAAAGTCCAACGGGGATTCCAACTTCCAGTACGTGCCTCTCCTCTAATATAAATAATATTTAACCAGAGTGTTTGTCTAAGCATAATGAGATGGGTGAGCGGTATATTACGCTGCTCGTATGTTTACTCTGTATTGTGGTAGGTGGGAAATTTGAAATACCTTCGTAATTCAGCACAGGGATAACAAGAGCACTTTAAATGTATCATTATGGTAATTTTAGAGATAGGTTACCACAAGAAATAAAGTCCTTATCATATTATGCCGCTTTTAATTTGTTAACTCAGAAAATCAAATTCCGAAATAATGTGATGTGAACAAGCATACTCAAATTTTAAGATTTTTAATTGATTCTACGTGTCAAACAAAATAAAAGCTACCTCTGCTGAAGTCTATGAGGTAGCATCACGATTTAAGTTTAAAATTTTAATATATTTTTTGATGTTGGCTAATCAGAGAGTGTTCTACATTTGATATACGTTAAACATTTTATCATTTAGTAGTACTGTAGTGTAAAATGGTGACATATTCAGTTAAAAACAATGAAAATAAAGAGCATGCGATTTTGTCGAGTAAACTACAACTTTTGGTTGGATGCTCATTAGCAGAACCTAAAAATCTGTATGCTGCTCCTACCTGGAAAAATCATAAGTTCAAAACTAATTAATATGATTAACCAGTGTTAATAAAATCGCTTACTACATGGGTGATGTGTTTTCCATCTAGAAATTGCAGTGTGTTTGCTAAATTTTGTAAATAAGACGTAACTTTTATGGATAAATGTTAGACTAGTAATCCACTTGGCTGACTCGCGGACCATAAAAATGGTAGGAGTAAAAAGATGAACACGGAAACCAGCTCCTTTTTCATACAACGTCCACTTAAAAACTAATCAGTCACAAACTAGCAAAAGTGGGATTCACTCCCTTCTCTACTCCGTTACTACGCACTTTCGTAGCCTGTGTTCATTCACTCATATCTTATACATGATTCTTATTTTCTACCTACTGTGAGCATCACTCCGACATACTGGACTTAATCTATAGTACTTACCTTGGACTTAATCCCCAACTATAGGTGTTTTATTTATTTTGCGCTGCTGCGCCACTTCTTTCTCCTATGAGGAAGCACACGAATTTTTTGGAAGGATTGGAAGTGCAAATAATTTACCTCACTTGTGAATAACACGAATAACTGCACTTAGTAATATTTATTTACATANTTCACTCCTTGTGCCTTTTTGTTACTTGTGTTTCGCTTGTTATTGTTATAAATTGTTAATTGTTATTATTAGTGTTTTTTTTGGCATTTAAATAATATCCACCAAAAGACACTAAAAAAGTAATTTTTAAGAGGAATTTGCAGTACATATTCATTAACGTTGTAGTAGAGAGACAAACAGTTTGTTTGTAGGAAAAAAAGTAATTACGATATTATACTAATTTTCACTACAACTTGTTTCTGTCCCCATATTTGCTACTATTTGTAATGAAATGTTCTACAATTGTAGAAGTTTGTTCTACAGTTTTCCTTGAGTGTACCAATACATTCATGGTACTAATACATTGATAATTTATTAAAATTATATTCAGTTAGTTCTATATGTCTGTTGTACATTTTTAAACTAATATTCGTTAGAGGTAAGTCGGCACATATTATGATGTTCGTGAGTTTAACAAAATTAACTTCTAAGACTGATAACGACAAAAACTATTTATTTACACTAATTATTAAAGAACTTAAAAACACTATTAAATTATTACTTAACTTATGAATTATTCTATTTATTTACACTGCTGTTGATATATCACTATTCACTGCGCTATTTATTTCACTGCTATCACTGTCTATTTAT
>NW_020438907.1:809949-829569 GCF_000699045.2 Agrilus planipennis | reverse complement strand
TCTCAGATCAATGTTATTATGAGTGTGTCAGCCTATTTATAACATAATCTCCACCCTGATAGAGGAAGGGGTGAAAGTGCTAACCAACTGGTTTCTAATATTATTTAAGTATTTGAAGATAAATTATCTTAAAGATATTTGTTACCTGCAAAGTTCGATACCCTAAAATTACACCTAAACCACTTACATATAATATTTGTAAAAACCAACAAAATAGAATATTTAAATTTCCAACTTAATGGTTCAAGGAAACGGCAGGTAAATGTACCCTGGTCTGAACAATAGGATATGTTAAAATACTTATCCTACACAAAACAAATAATTTAAAATTTTTCAGTCACTATATCTTATCTCTATCTCCACCTCCGGTCACTTTGCAATGATATCTGCCCTCAGATATCGTTTTCGCAATCTTCGTTGCTTGCGTCATTAATGCTCTCGGTCTCGATAACCAGGGTTATATAACTTTTACGTAACTACGTAAGATCATTTCGGAATATTTTATAAGGACCTAGGAATTTTCAACGCAATTTCAAACCAAGACTGAATTGCGTTCTTTTAATAGCTAATAGCACCATCAACATCTATTCGATTTTCTCTTCGTCGCAGCATAGTCTTTAAAGGCGTTAGAAGCAAAAGCTGTCTCACACTGGGCAATGTTTTCTAAAAACAGCTTATCTCCATTTCGTGACGTATAACCTAACCTAACCGTCTTATGATTTTCTGAGACATCTGTCCATTTCGTGACGTATAACCATTTAAATTTGGTAAACTCATCGACATCAACCAAAATGTGCTTGTATTTGTTCTGCATGCTCAACATGGGTTTCACATGATCGATATTAGACACATACCTACCTAATGGGACATCTCCCTTGCCGATCGAGTGTAGTAGCGCTTTTTGTCTTCCATACTTTAATTCAATCAAAATACAATCGAGGCAACTTGCTGCTACCCGTAGGAGTTTTTGACGCATCCCATTAAACCCAAAGTTGTTACTAACCAAGCTTTCTATTTTATTAGCGACACCAAAATGTCTACGTTCATATTGCGCTTGCCGCAGTACCTGAGTTTGCATGTCCTTCGGCACTGAAATTAACATATCGTTTTCGATTGCTTTGTACAATAAATTACTTCTAAGGATGCATCTGCATCGGCTTCATTGCACGTTGCGGCGGCTGTTATAAAGTTTTTCGTCTTTACCTTGGCCGCTTTTCAAACGTGCACTCAGGCGTCATCACCTTCATTAATTAGCATTATAATTAGCAAAGGATTCCTGATTAAGGCAACTTCATGGTTCATACTATTACCATGTGTATGATAAATTCCATAATTAAAATCCTCCAACAAAAGCAGCCATCGGGCTACTGACACACGCAGTTTCTCTTCTAACTAACTCGTAACTACACACTCAGACAAAGGCTGTAAGAAAAATTACTATAACGTTGTAGAGGTCGTTTTGTAGAAAATGCAACTCAAATTTGTAGTAAAGTTAATTAATGGTAAACTTAAATTTGACTATAAAATTGTAGTGGCAAATTGTAGGAGAAATATCGACAGAGGCTCAGACGAATTCCTTACAATTTGAATGAAATATTTACAACTTCGTAAATTTCATTACAAAATGTAATAAGATTAAATAAATTTTGTAGAAAATATAAAGATAAAATGTAGCAATTTTTATTGAATATTTATTTGCGNTGTAGCAATTTTGATTGAATATTTTTTTTACGTTTCAGTTGTAAACAAATATGCTACAATTTTATATATTTCTTTTTAATTATTGTATAGAGATATGCTACAATTAAAAGTAATGTTTAAGAGGAATTTGCAGTACATATTCTTTAACGTTGTAGTAGAGAGACAAACAGTTTATAGGAAAAAAAGTGTTTACAATATTATATTAATTTTCACTACAAGTTGTTTCTGTCCCTATATTCGCTACTAGTTGTAATGAAAAGTTCTACAATTGTAGAAGTTTGTTCTGCGGTTTTCTATGAGTGCAGTATTTGGCCTCGGTTCCACTCGTCTTATCAATGCCATAACTTACACAGTGGAATTTTCCGTCGTTACAGTCTTCCTGCATTATAATCATATCGTATTTCAATGCCGAGGCATCGGTATGCAACTCTGTTTCCGCACCCACCCCGTATATTCTCAGAATAGGCACATTCATCAGGACGTCTCTCAATGTCCCAAATGTTTCGTTCCTAACGTGGTCCAAAACTGAACTTTACATCATTTTCGGTTAATCGATCAAATTTTTCAAACGAAATTATTTCATTTCTGAAACAAATTCAGTAAGATGTGATACATTTTTTCGAAAAACTGATAACTCAACTGTTTACGACTTTTTTCTAATATTTTGATTCATATTGTATTTAGACTTCAATAAGAGAAAATGACGAAAGAAAAATGAATTTCGATAAATACACAGGTAAAAACAAATAGCTTATGACCATTATTTCTTATAATAAACGGTAAACAGCTTATTGTAGTGAACCGGAAATGAAAGAATGTTATCCTTTGTTTCGAGCAATGCTGAACAACACTTATGAAACACGACAATAAACAAAAGCGAAACAAGCTGGTCGCTTGGCCGATTCAACTACCCCGCAGCGCCGGTAACGCTACGCAAGCAGCATCAATTCGAGAAACTTGTATCCAAGACACGAAATGCTACTGTTACCACAGTTCGGACGCTGAATGTCAATTCACGTTTCGCGTAACATTCTACAGGAGAATAAGTGAGGTATGGAAGGTTCGTTCCACTCGTTAAGTACGAAGAACCAGGAGGACTGCCGTGCACGTGACGTAATGCTGGTGAACCTCACCGTGATCGTACGCTAGCACACTATCTTCGACATGATAAGGAAAGTATAGACACATTTGCGAATTCAAATAAGCTTTCTTGATGCCAATTTTCAAATAAGAAGTAAGCACTGCTTTATACAGGGTGTTCCAGCTAAGGCGGCTTCCTCTATAACTCTGTTATACTTCATTTACTTTCTCTGGTGATAAGCCCCTTCCAGTGTCTTGGATGCGCGCTGGCAAAATCATAGGCAGGGAGAAAAAAGCTCATTATACTCTCGACTCTTGTTCATTAAACATTCTTTTTCATACAGTACCTGCCAAAAGTTTGTTTTTAGTGTCTTTTGATGTTAGTATTGTTTAAAAGGAAACACTAAAAATAACGAATAACAATTTATATACAACAAGAACGAAACACAAGTAACAAAAAGGCACAAGGAGTGAAACAAACAAACGAGAACAAAGTGACAAAAAGAACAACAACAATAACAAAGACAACAATACAAATGAAACAGTTAATAGAAGCACTTACGAACGGTAGTAGAAGTAGACGGGAGACTGTGTAAAGATATAAATTTTTCAGAGTATTTATAGGACAGGGTTGTTAGTAAATTTGATAGAATATTCTAGAAGGAAAAGTAGTGAGAGAGAGGGTGAAGACACTAGTTTATAGGAATACTTAGAATTAAGCAGTATAGAATTCAAGAGAAAGCAATTAAGGGTAAAACCAGATATTAGTATGGGAGTGCATGCAGGTATGGTTGAAGTTGGAATTCTGGGAATTCTAGAAAAGAATTGAAATCGTATTTGAAATGAAATAAAATTAGAAAAAATATTTACACACAAAAAAACAATAAGAGTTATTTCGCCACATGTTCAATCATGAATAGTAGTGCGAGTCGAAAACAAGCGTTAAAGCCTTTAATATGTCTTCAAATATAAATAAACATCTCGTTGATATTTTCAGTAGTAATTGATACCAATAACAGCAGATTTGAACTAGGCAATTGTAGTGGATAAAATGGTAAATTTTTCCGTGCAGTACTGTACGAATTATACGCTCCTCACCGGTTAAGAGCTTGACTGAGAGTTGTCTCCTTTCTTTTCTGTCCTAGTGCTGTTCTTTTCTACTTTGCGTCGGTCAAACTGAAGGTCACATCGCTACAGAAACTAAACGAAGTATATTTTACGTTTCATAAGAAAACATTCTTTAAACAGTCTAAATCATATCATGCATACACAGAAAATATGTTTAGTCATACAGGGTGTTCTATTTCTTCTCGATGCTACCCAACTATATTATTTTAAATGAAATACCCTGTATATTTATATATTTTTGGTTCATAAGAAGTTTTATGTCGGTTGTTAATTGTCTGTAACAAAACAGTTTTGAACTACATTATTAATCCTAACGCATGCTGTTTGAAATTCCTGTATAGATAACTTAGTAGCGTACGTAAAGCAGATATTTATACAATCTCCTCATAATGCGATCATTGGGCCTTTGTTGCTTCTAACTCGTAGCAAACCTGCCCGTTACTATCGCAGTGTTTACAACTAGGCCTTTCGCATTTGCTTTAGATAGGGGTGGCTACTGAGTGTATTGCATAAAACATAGTGTGTAATAATAATGAAAGCGCACAAGAAAGTAAATTTTGTAGGATTTTAACACTAAATTTCACAATGTTGAAATTAGGCGTCACATTTAATAGTTTAATATCCGTTCTCTACTTGTAGATAAATGCCATCTTATTCATCGTCAGCAAACATGCTTATTTTATTTTTAATTGACTAAAATACAGTAAAGAATCAGTCCATCGTATGTTGAATGAATACCAACACTAACAACAAGCTTATCCTCAATCCATGATTATGTTTACTTGAATTTTTGTACTATTTTATGAAGGAATTAAATGAAAAGGAATATGTTACTTTTAAATATGCCCTTGATGTCACTATTTCGTTTTAGAAAGTGCTAAAGTAATTTCGAGCTGCATGTAGCATTTACAAATATATAGTAATAGTACTTAGAAGAGTGCGTGACAGAAGTTTATTTACTTTTTAATTGGTAATTATTTTAATTAGCTCTACAAATATATTTAAAATTATCTTTTAGATTTTCTTCCAGGTGCTTTTAAAATTTCATCCCCCTTTAGACTTCCCATTTATTAATTTCATTTTTGACATAGATAACGAAAATAAAATCATACAATTTTACTAACTTTGGTTTAAAGTATGCAGCATATATTTCGCCAAATATTGGCTTCTTTCAGCCTAGTGCTAAATATATTATTGGCTGCATGGATTAATCAAATAGGTACTTTAGTCGCTAACTTTCTCGACTAATTCCTTGGGTCAATCACAACCCCTGTTATACCACAATAAATAAAACACCGGGCTCCACGAACCGCAACTTGTTTATTTATAATGCTTGAAACACTTAATTTAGGATATAACTAACAAGGTTTAACAGAATAAAAAAGGGTAACCAAAATATAAGGTGTCAATGCACACCTTCTTGACGGGTTCAACCAAAGTATACTGTTGTGGTCTCTCTATTACCGGATCGGGGCGAATCACACCGAATGGATACGACGTCATGGCGGCAAATACAAATAAGGGTCACTATAGTACAAATTAAAAGAGAATGCCTAAAAGTACTAATAAGAGGCGGGATTGTTACTTTCTTACTTAATATATAGCGGTTTTTACAGGAACGTTTAATACACTTTATTATTTTAACTATTACACACTAAAGAAGGCAAAATGAACATTTAACATAAGTTTGACCTACAAACTATATTGTTAATGGAATGAGAAAAGTACAAGCTTATATAATATCAAAATTATGACCTAGTTCAGTTACAAGTTTTGAATAAATAGAACTTGTTTGAGAAATTAGTAAATGCTTTCGCGGCCAGTAGGTGAACTGTTGCAGTTCTGATTAGGGTCTAAGCACCATCGTATGTTGGAGTGCCAACACGAGTTTCTTTCTTCTTCTCTTTTTCGTTTAGTTTTTCCTCGAGGAGGGGAGATCTTCAAAAGACACTCCCTGAATGGGGGTAGTGTCGGATTCGCCGGAGCGCCTACCGACTAAAACCCCTCCTCGGGTAGGGAGATCGACCCGGAAGTTATACATCCCAGAGAAGGTTCAATGGAAAGAAGTTGGGAGCGGAAAGGGAAATGAGTGTAGGAAGGATGCAATGGAGGGAAAGTTGAATGAAATAGAAATCGGTGGACCACCTCGGATGATTTGGGTGCAGACTTGCGCTAAAAAAGCGAAACTAGGAATGAGCGGAAGGCGGGAACTTATGAAACGGTCGTTTAGTTTAGGGACGAAGTCGGAAAATGTCGAAATGGACGGGTTTGGGTGACCTGACATTGAAGCCCGGAGATTAGCCACGAACCTAACTGCAGCCTCGGCGACTGAAGATAAACTAATTTCATTCAGAATTTGGGTTTTGTTTGATAGGATATGGACAGTTGTTTTGGAAGAAGGGCTTGAAGGAGATAAAGGCGACACGGGTGTATCTTCATTGTTCTGTCGAAGACGACGCCGAGGTAAATAAAGAAGTTGCTCCATCTGATTAGATGGTTGTAAACAGTGATGACGGGAGGTTTTCGGGTTCTACAGGAGAAAACAATTGTTTCCGACTTGACCTCCTTAATGGAGAGCTTCCATCTTAGATACCAATTTAGTAGCGGGGGCAGAAACTTATTAATTTTTGCGGAGCACTGGAGAATGATTGGGCGGAGTTTATGAGGGCAATGTCATCGGCGTAGAGACCTATGACGATAGAGGGATGGGACGACATATCCGCGATCAGAAAAGGTTGAACAGAAGAGGTGACAGCCTGGAGCATTAGGGGAAACCAGCCGTAACGGGTTTGCTCGGGGATAAAGGAGAGCCAACGCGGACAGGAGGGTTCTATCAGAGAGGAAGGATCGGATAACCCCGATTAGGAAATGTGGAGAGTGTAGGGCGATAAGTTTAGTGATGAGACCTTCGTGCCAAACTAGATCGAACGCTTGCTGGATGTTGAGCAGAAGCATGGAAGTGTGACGGCGCTTGTTTAGGTTGTCAGAAATGTGTTTCGAAACACGGAGAAGTTGATAGCCTGTGCCGTGCTGTCTGCGGAAACCTACCGCACCGTTCGGCTTTCGACTTGAGTAGAGTACTTCCGTTTGATTTGTTGTCATAGGAAACAACTAAGAAGTACATACTTTTTGCTGGCCTACCACGCGACAACGACATTGTTGATGTACAACTCCAGGATCGACAGCTCGAATGACGGACATGGACAACTTCCGGTTTACGGAAGGAGTTCAAAATGTCTACGAGACCGTTTGCTACACGGACGGATCGAGATTAGACGACGGATGAGCTAGAGGATCTTTCATACTCTACCACGGCGATACGAAAATTCATCGAGAAAATTTTACCCTTGCGGAAAATAGTACTATCTTTCAGTGCGAAATTGTAGCACTAAGATAGGCAGTAACACATCTACAGGGGCAAACGGACATAATCAAGGAGTGCTCCATCGTAACGGACAGTCTGTCTGTTTTGACGGCCCTCGCAACATGAAACAACCGACCGCTTTACAATTGGAAACGTGGGAACTCGCGATAAACTTGGCCGCCGAAATTCCCCTACGCTTCACCTTCGCATTCTGGTAATGCGCAAAACGACGCTGCGTATGAATTTGCTAAGGCTGCTGTCACTGACTGCGACAGCACCTACCTACGACCTGGTGCCCAAAGCGGTCGTAAAACGACGACTGCGCAATTTATCTCTGGAGGCTTGGAAAGAACGATGGAGGGCTGCTACAACCGGAAGGACTAGGACGAGATTCTTGCCGGCACCCTGTTATGGCAGGAAATTTGACTTTCACATGGTTCAACTGATGACAGGACAAGGGAATTTTAAATCGAACTGCGAATACGGTGGTACCGATACGGCGGAACACGTCCTGTTCGAGTGCGACTTAGTTGAACAACATCGTGGCGTCGCCGACAGGGCCCTCGCGATTCGCGGTTTAAGGTGTCCGACTAACTATCGGGAAGTCACACAGCTGCGGAACGAGAGGGACTCGTGGTACGCATTTCGGACATTTTCGGGTCGCATAGAAAAATTAAAAGTTAACAATTAAAATGCCCTTGTGTTGTGCGCATTAGAGTTCGTCTTTAATTTCGATTCGGTTTCGCGTTTTCGTTATCCGCGGTCCACGCGCCCCCGTGGAACCACTTTGCGCATCCAGGTCAACCAGCCACGGACTATACCGAGAAGGCGACCAACAGGATAACGGACATGAAAACATTGTGTCTTGTTTTATTTATAAATAGTAATACTATTTTCTCAGCTAATTAGGTAATCCTTACTCAAGAATAAAATAACAAACTGACGTTTCTTCGAAAAAACAAAACAAAATCGCCAAACTTTCTAAAACGGCTAACGTGATAACGTAATATTATTGAAAATTTTAAAAGAATTGCAAATTTCTCAAAACCTACGGGTCACAGATATTAACATCTCAATAGCAGTCGAAGAGAGATTTAATTTTGCATTACACTACTTATGCGAGAAAAAATACGGCATTCCTTTAAAGAAAAGAAGTTCTACCTGTTTGAATTTGTGAATATTGACTTCGATAAATATTATACTATAGTGCGACCTAGGTCCAATGAATGTTAATAAACTGACCTTACTTTTTAAAGGGGAATTCAAAAATCCAATGAAAAGTTATGGTATATTTCCGGTAATACCGGAAGTCTGCCATATTTCAAAGTACTTTTAGGTTATTATATAATTAACGCTATACAACTTTTATTTGAAATATTTTTCTCTATTTTCAACTAAACGTGTGTGAATGACCGATTTCGGCTTAGACGCCCACCTTGTAGTTGCTTTAGGAGCACAATAGCAATAGAATTACAATTGTTACATAAAGTCATACATTGTAAGCAAATGTAGTCGTCACTACGTTGTATTCTTATCAGAAAGACAACTTAATTGACTCCTTCAAACTTTTCGTTTTTCTTGTACTTAATCCTTTGTTGTATTCTTGTCTTATCACTGCATTTACAAAGTTGTAATATCTTATCGGTACATTGCACTTAATTGTAGACATAATGAGTATAGTCAAGTGCAAATATTTAATTTTGGGCATTTTTAAGTTTGTATATATTTAAAAACACAACAACACAGTTATACTTATATCACATAAGCAAAAACTAATACGGGTGACTTATAGATATTTGGAAAACAGAGAGAAAATTTTATTGCTGAAACAATCAAAATTCATCGCACACTTCTGAAGGAACTTGAATGTGAATATAAAAACAATAAATTGGTATAATATGTGTACCAGTTTCATATGTACAGTTCTTAAATAAAAATAGAAAATATTTGCGTGTCTTACATTAAAATTTTGATTTTAATTTATCAATACTCCCGTTATGATCATGTGACAATATTAACTGATTAACTCGAATTTCTGAACGAGAGACTCGAATCTCTGAATTAACAATTTTATCGTTCGAGTCTCTCATACAGAGACTGTGAGAGATCCATAAAAAGACCTAGGCAATAACTTAGAGACTGTGAAAGACTGTGAGAGACGCTCTCAGAGACGCTCTCAAAGGCTCTGAGAGACTGGAGAGACTAAACATTTTTGTCTAGGGTACTTCAAACACGACACAATCAACGAGAATAAATTAATCCTATGTGAACTCTACTTACGTCAGCGCTTTTCCTATTTGTTCATACTTGTCCATGCATATCGTCAACCTCAGCGGCAATTGTCAAAAATTTTTTTCTGCGCAGGTCTTTTATTGTGGCTTGTCTAGAGAGTCTTCAGGTGCTTTACGGATACAGAGCATTACTTTGTCCTTTTGGATCAAATGGACATTCTTTAATAGTTAAACAACTTCTGTTCAAATCATATAAGGGTAGAAGTTACAAATAGTTCATATGAGGTCTAATCGTTTAATAAGCAATGCATTAATTTTTTTTCTGTAATCAATAATAATCAACGAGTATATTATATAGTTTTGTTTAACTTCTATATTTTGAAATGAACTGCATACGCGTTATGTCATGACATGATAGAGACTTTCTTTAGGTAAAGATGTCGAGTAAAAACACTTCATCTAAACTGCTGTTCAAGTAAGAAGTGTGGAACCACACAAATGAAAAATTTTAATTGTTTTATGGTATTTTACTCATTATTTGTATATATTCTACTCATACAGACATTAACTTAAACATGGTTTATAACCACATGAATACCTCTGAAATTTCACGACGATGTGTCTAATTAGTATGTAGTTAAAACGTATGCTTGGTCATGTAAAGTTACTTTAGAAGCAGAAATCATTGATCGTTCCAATTGACTTCTTCCAAACAGAATATTTACAGGAACACGCATGGGAGGACGTTCTTGAGAGTCTGTTAAATCATTAGTCGAAAATGTGTTCTAAGCAGGATGTGTCGCTTTGCTCTAGATTTTGTTGACTACTGAGGAACATTGCTTACTACGACTTACGCCGCTTTCACACATACGGTTTTCTAACGGCAACCATGCCGTACCGTGCCGTGCCGTAATTTCATTTGCTTTGCGTTCACACTGCACACGGTTTTTCACCTCGGGTTTAATTTTGTTTTGATACGTGACCAAAATGGACGAAATAAAAAAACGCATGTTGTTACTAATGATATGGCATAATCGCAGAAAACCACAAAAAACAAGAAGATTTTGGATTCATCCACTACTTGAAAACAGACAATTGATGGGTGAATTTCTAACATTATTTCATGAGCTACGAAAGGATAACTCCAAACTTTTAATTATTTTCGAATGTCCATTAAAAGTTTCGATGAATTATGCTAAGTTAGTACGCGAAGCTGAAATATTAATAGGGATTACTGGAAAGTACAAGTAATAAAAGTTATTGATAGCGATAGAATTGATTACAAAACAATTTGAACACACTGTTCCAAACATTTTCACAGAGAATAAAAATAATAGAAAGACAGATACAAAAGAATTCGAGTAGAAATATTTACAAAAGGGTGTAATATAATGTTTAGCCAAATATATGTTTTAAATTAAATATAGCGGTGTTACTATCCGCCACACTGTATAATTTCTTCTGTTAACTGCACAATTCAGAGAGAAAAACTATCCTGAAAACAATTTTTGCCGTGTGAACACATGGCACGTGTGAATACTTCACTGTTGCCGTAAACGGCTACGGCGCCGTGCCGTTGCAGTCTCCATGCGGTGCTGCGACGGCAACCGTGCACGGCTCCGGCAGCAAACCGTGTTGTATGAAAGCTTGCATATAAACCAATACATTACTATTATACACGGCACCGTTGCCGTGCACGGCCACGGCAAAAAACCGTATGTGTGAAAGCAGCGTTACAGTTAGTTGCCTGTACTGCGCAGTGTGTGGTTTACTTTATCGTCAATACAAAGTCCCACTGGATAACTTAATTAACCTTTTTCAATGATACTATAACTGAATAGACAATCTCATCAATACGTATACGTTCCAGATCCGCCCGCACATTACGTCATTCCGTAACAAATTCAAACCTTCTAACGGAACCGTATTCTTAAAATAGTGTTTCCTACAAATGACAAATAATTCTAAGATCTGAATGATCTTAAGATTATCAAATAACAGTAATGTTATGTCATGTCATCTGATTATTTTCAAAAATGTAAAACAAAAAAGCAAGTACAAAAACGATCAAACCAACAAGATTTCAGATAGTGAAATCCACGAAAATACTTACTTTTTTTAAATATAACTCCATCTGTAAATATTCCTATAACATAAACTTGTTTAATGCATACACACAAAATTGTTTGTTGAATGATAAAAAATAATTTATAAGAGGAATTAATTTTCATTTGAAACAAAGCACATATATATCTGAATTGCAATTTCAACATATGTATGCTATCAACTTTTTATTGCATAATAATTTATAACAGCTATATAATTTATAATATTTTATGGTTCTGAAATAATCAGCTAAGGAGTGCAGAATTGTGTATTACAGTGGCCGTCGATATCAGGTCTTTATATGCTTAATTAAAAGAAAATTGGTAGGAGGCATAGTTTCTGGTTTGAGTTGTCTTTTAGTACGTGGAAGATAATTGTTCCTTTAGACGACAATCATCAAATTTTTGCTTGCGATTTACTGATTTTTTTATATACTTGATCTGTTCAAAAAGTACTGTGAATTTTGAATTTCCGCGGGTTACGTATATTCGATTTTTTATTTTTTTGTGGCGTTATGTTGGTACTTATTTCTCTCACTTATACAGACAAGTTCGGCCATGTTGAACGTTCAGTTAATTTTTGACAGTTGCTTCTCTTTCACGTGTTTAAGTTCGTCTCCAATTTTCGCCGATTCCAAAAAATGGATCAGAAGATCTGTATCAAATTTTGTGTGAAAAACAAAATTAAGTGCCCAGATGCATTCCGAATTTTGACTGTGGCATATTATGAAGCTACCTTGGACCGAAGCAACGTTTATCGGTGGTACAAAGTGTTTTCAGAGGGCCGAGAAGATTTGAATGACGAAAAGCTTCCGAACTCCCGAGCACGTCAACAAAAGACAAAAACATTGATGAAGTGAAGAATATAGTATTGGCCAATCGTTGAATCACCGTTAGAGAAGTTGCTGAGAACCTAAACGTATTAATCGACTCCTGCCATTGGATTTTTATTAATGATTTAGGCATGAGACGGGCCGCCGCGAAATTCGTATCAAAATTGCTCAATTTAGACCAAAAATGCATCGCATATTAACATTGTCTAGAAGCTGTTGGACTCTATCCGCGACGATCCAAATTTGCTCCAGAGGGTCATAACTGGTGACGAATCATGGGTTTATGGTTATGGTGTGGAAACCAAAGCTCAATCATCCCAATGGAAGCTGCCGCACGTGCCAATACCGAAAAAGGCGCGCCAAATTGGGTCGAATGTGAAGATTTTGCTTACAGTTTTCTTTTAATATATGGGTGTGGTGCATCATAAGTTCTTGCCACAGCGTAGAACTATCAATAAGGGATATTACCTGCAACTTATGCACAACTTGCTCGAAGTAATCCTCCAGAAACGCCCGGATTTGTGGAAGAACAAAAGGCTTTTGCACTATGAAAACGCCCCTGCTCACACGTCGCTGCATGTGCGCGCATTTTGGCGCAGCCACCGTATTCCCCAGATCTGGTCCCTTTTTCCTGTTCCCGAAACTGGAGAGGCCCATGAAAGGACGACGCTGAGATAAAGGCGGCATCGACTTTGAAGGAGACAAAATAGATATTCATGAATAAATATTTTTTGAAAAAACACAAAATTCGCGATACATTTTTAACAGACCTCACATATTTACGTGGATATGTCTGTCTCAATTTTCGGGTGATCCAACATTTGTTTGTGGATTGATTGTTCAGGTTCCAACAAAACCTTATTAGATCAATCCACCTTAACAATCAACTTCAAGTAATACTAAATATATTGTACGCCAATGGGCTTAGTAAGGTGCCCAACAAGCCTGTTTTATAGAAACACCGGCATTTTAAGGTTGTAACCAGGTATGTCATACATAAATAAATATCAAGCAGCATGCATACAGAGTTGGTACCAATGGATAGTGTAAAATACATAACTCTTGTATGTGGTGATGAGCAAAATTGGTTTTGTTTGGTCTTGCAAGGATGCATCATTTTTTATATTTGAAATTTTCAGTTTGCTTTACTATATTTTAACACTAAACCATCATCATAAGGTCGTCAGTCCTAAGACTGGTTGGACACGTACCTCAACTCTCCACCCACTATCCTGAGCAAATCTTTTCATTTCCCTACAACTAAAACAAGTCACACCCTTAACTATTTGCGAACAATAATCTAATCTAAATCTACCTCTACCTTTTCTAACTCCCGTTTCTGCGTCTAATATGTCCCTGACTAGACCTTCATGCCTAAAAAGGTATCCTACCAACCTAACCTAACCTAACCTAACCTAACCTAACCTAACCTAACCTAACCTAACCTATTTATTATTGACTTCCATAGACTCCTCTGTTCTCCTATTCTTTCCAATACCTCTTCATTTCTAACCACGNTCATTCAAATATATATAAAAATGAAATGATCACTAAAATAAATAGTGATCGCAAATTTATTAAAATTGTGTTGGTTACGTGATTCACTTATAAATATTTTCCTCCTGTACTTTGTCAAATTGAAGACGGACTTAACTCTAGCGCGATAAACGCCATTTGCAGTACGATACTACATTTTAGGATTACGTATGCTCCAACAACAACAGATGGCGTGTACTGCACCATTTGTAGTATTTTCTAAAACGCGCTGTTAAGGCAGCAGGTAAAAGTTGGTCTGTGTTCTGTCGGAGCTGCCTGCGACGCGCTGATGAGATCCAAGAAGATCGAAATCGCGATCCGCGTCTGGCAGTTTCGACAGAATACAGACCACTTCGAATTATTTTATTCGATTATGGTAACGTGCCTATCACGTTGAGGTTAGCTACGCCGGGATTCGTTTCAGCAAGTAGATATCTATATTTTTAAATGGACCTTGTTGGAAACATACGTAATCCTAAAATGTAGCATCGTACTACAGATGACGTTTACTGCGCCATTTGTAGTATTTTCTAAAACGCGCTGTTAAGGCAGCAGGTGAAAGTTGGTATGTGTTCTGTCGGAGCTGCCTGCGACGCGCTGATGAGAGTCAAAAAGATCGAAATCGCGATCCGCGTCTGGCAGTTTCGACAGAATACAGACGTAATTTTACTTCGTTCGAAAGATTATTACGGCTTTCATTATCAACTGAACTAAGATTAATTAAATTATTATTCGAATACAATTTAAAAATATTCTTTTTGTGTCTAAATGAATTAGTCGAAGACAACAAAGTAAGCAGTAAATTGTACATTTTATAGCGACTTTCAGTATCCAGTAAATATCAACTTACTCTGGGGTTGGTAAGGATTTATTAGATTAGGAAGTTAATCGCCTTAAGTTCAATTTCTAAAGGCTTACTGTCCGTTGGGTTTTCTATATTTCTAGTGCAAGAATTGTACACGAAAAAATATTTTTTAGGCGCATTATTTTTTTGTTTAAGACATTAAAAGACAAGGTAACTTGAGCAGTCCTCGTCATAAGTTATCGTAAAAGTGACAATTAAAAAACTTGCACATCGATGCTTCTGCTTTAATATTCACTTGAACACAATTTCAATGGGGATTTAAGGTGCAATTAAGAATCTTTGTCTGCCAATATAAAAAGTTTTTAATTTGTTAATAAAATGTAAGTACCTATGACTTTTTATCTATATACAGTGGCGGAAAAGAGTCTACATACAAAAGGCGACAAATCAAATACGCAGCTGTAAATTTTCTTTTTAATAGATTTTAGGGCTACAAATATCAATAAGAAACGTTTATTAAAGATGTTTTTGACTTATTAATACAAAGCGAACAGACATTAGAAAAAACGAATGCAAAACTCAAAACAATACAAAACATTGACGGAAAAAAGTCTGCATACATCAATTATTTATTTATGAACATACGTGTGTATAAATGAAATAGAAGTTGGTTGTGCTGGTTGTTAGTTACTAAACATCATTTCTTTCGTTTTTTATTTAAGTGTGGGTGAAGAACGTAATTAAAATATACATATACAGTGTTGCAGTTTTAATTCTATATTTCATTTCTAACACTCAGTATGGTTCACAAACTTTGAATATAATTTAATTTATTCATTAAAGGAAATACCTCCAATTTAAATATGCCTCAAGATAAGGTTACAACCAATAGGTTTATAGAATGTCATTCAACTACTGCCTATCATATAATTACAGCGTCCGCAGAACTTCAATAGAGAGGGTCAGTATCAGTCTTCGGCGGTCGCATTCACCCTCAGTTAATTGTATGTCATTTTGTCCATAGTTCGTAGGTTCTAGGAACTCAATTGCTCGAAGCAGGGTATTGCCCTGTTGGGCCTATATTCGGTTCTGCGAAATTGTTTTCCATTGTTTGGGTTTGGTAGGTATTGGTGGTGGTAGTACAATAAGTTCATTTTCATCACATATTTTTATGAAGTTACACTTTGTCCTTCTACTTGTTCGCTTACGTTTGTTGTCACTTTAATTGTTATCCGTTTATTCTAATATTTAGTAAATTTGTTGTAAATAAAGTTTTTGTATATAGTGTTTACTATCGATGTTTTATTCACTAATGCAAAAATAACATTGAGAAAACTCTGCTCGTGAAGTCACGGCAACCATACAGTGTGTTTTAATAGTGCAAATGGAAAAAAACATAATGAGTGAGAAAGGTAAGGAGTTGTCTGTAGAACTGCGACATTTAATTATTAAACTGCGAAATGAAGGGCACAGTATGCGAAAAATTACGGATACAATCGGTAAATCCCATGCAACTGTGAGACAGTGAATAAAAATTTTAATCAGCGGGGAAATGTTTTTACAAAAGCTGGTACAGGCCGACCTAAAGCTTTAAACGAAAGGGAAGAACGGCAAATTTTTCAATTAGTAAAGAAAAACCCTAAACTTAGTTCAACAAAACTTGCTTCAGTGATAAATAGTGACTTTAACATAGACATTACATCAAAAATAGTGCAAAACATCCTCTCACGGGCCCGATACTGAGGCTGCGTAGCAAGAAAAAACCGTTCATCTCTAAAGTAAGTAGGCAAAGACGTTTAGATTTTGCGAGAAAGCATGTTAACAAATCACTGGACTTTTGGAAGAAAGTTAGCTTTACTGACGAAAGCAAATTTAATCTATGGGGTTCGGATGGGAGGACAATTGTCTGGAGAAACTAGAAGGTAGAAATGGTTACCAAAAATTTACGGCCCAATGGTAACTATGGATGGTAACGTTATGGTTTGGGAGGCCGTGGCGGCAAGTGGCGTTGGTCAGTTACATTTTATAGAATCAACCATGGATCGATTCGGTTACCTGGATATTTTGAAACACAATTTACAGTTATCGGCGGAAAAATTATCATTGGAAAATGATTTTATTTTTCAGCAAGATAACGACCCTGAGCATACTTCCCATATTGTGAAGGAATGGTTGTTATACCATGTCCCGAAACAATTGCACTCGCCACCACAGTCACCCGACCTCAACCCGATTGAACATTTATGGGAATTATTAGAACGGCGAATTCGCAAACACCAGATAATGTGAAAGAAATATTCTAAAAACCAAGTTGGTTGAGGAGTGGGGTAAAATAACGGCAGACGAAACGTCTAAGTTAGTCAACTCTATGCCGAACCGTTTAAGGGAAGTAATTTCTAAAAAAAGGAGGACCAGCCCGTTATTAGTTTATTCCATATTTGTTTAATATTAATTTGTATTGTGTTCTGTATGCAGACTTTTTTCCGTCAATTTTTTGTATTGTTTTGAGTTTTGCATTCTTTTTTTCTAATGTCTGTTCGCTTTGTAATAATAAATGAATAATTCTTGTTGATATTTGAGCATTTGTAGCCCTAAAATCTATTAAGACGAAAATTTATAGCTGCATATTTGATTTGACGCCTTTTGTATGTAGACTTTTTTCCGCCACTGTACATATACAAAAAAAAGTGGTCAAGAACGGCTGAACCGATTTGGCTGAAAATTGGTGGGAAGATAGCTTAGAACCAGAAGGGGGACATAGGATACTTTTTATCCCGTTTCCATGGAAAAGAAAAACGTGGTAGAAAACATGGAATGACAAAACGTAACTGACAGCAAAACGAAAAATTTATCAGTCAAAACATCAGTCTAGCCGTTCATTTGTTAAAAATGGTATAACAAGACACAACTGACAGCTAAACGTAATGTTGTCTATGGTTAAGTAAGGTGTTTTATTTATAGTCAGATTCACCTGAAACTTGGCTTTAACGCTTTCTCGTATAAAATTAGTGACATACATACCTACCTACGATATTTCAACATTTTACAAAATTCTACCCCTTTAGGAAGCTGAAAGGGGTTTATAAAGATATATGTTTGTTTTTGGCCCACTTTATTTGAAACTGGTTAAAAAAATTCAATCTCTGTTGGGGGGATGAGTGGTGAAGGGGAGTGGAAGTGGAACATATATTATTTGTGGTCAGATTTACTTGAAACTTGGTCTTAATGTTCTCTCATTTAATTTCTGAAAGACCTATCTCGACATTTTAAAAAAGTCAACCTCCAAAGGGGGGGAGGAGTAAAAAGGTGTTGCAATTTTTGTTTGGGACATACTTCATTTTTGGTCAGATTTACTTGAAACTTGGTCTTAATGGTCTCTCATTTAATTTCTGAAAAACCTATCTCGACATTTTAAAAAAGTCAACCTCCAAAGGGGGGAGGGGTAAAAAGGTGTTGCAATTTTTGTTTGGGACATACTTCATTTGTGGTCAGATTTACTTGAAAGTTGGTCTTAATGGTCTCTCATTTAATTTCTGAAAAACCTATCTCGACATTTTAAAAAAGTCAACCTCCAAAGGGGGGAGGGGTAAAAAGGTGTTGCAATTTTTGTTTGGGACATACTTCATTTGTGGTCAGATTTACTTGAAAGTTGGTCTTAATGGTCTCTCATTTAATTTCTGAAAAACCTATCTCGACATTTTAAAAAAGTCAACCTCCAAAGGGGGGAGGGGTAAAAAGGTGTTGCAATTTTTGTTTGGCATATACTTTTGTTTGTGGTTGAATTTACTTGAAACTTCGTATATATGCTGTTTGATATTATTATTCAAATGAAAAATGGTTGCAACGTTTCCATGGGGTATATTTCATTTGTACTCGGATTTACTCAAAGATTGCTCATTGTCGAAACTAAGCAAATACGTGTTTTGGCAATTTTTAAAAATCAACCCTTAAGGATAAAATGTTGTTGCTACGTTTGTATTTGAAATCTAAGATGGCGACATTACATAAAATTAAAACGTTGTAAGGGTGAATTGGAAGTTAAAAAGTTATAGAAATAATATTAATTTCTGCGAGCGAAGCCACCGGGAAAAGCTAGTAATTTATAATAATCAGTTACAACAAAATTATCATATTTATATTCATCCTTAACTTTTGGCGCCATTAACTGAGGCTCAGTTGCTACCGAGACTTCAAGGTACATCTTCCAACCACGTTCTACACTAAGTTTCCGCTAAAGTTAATTGTGCATACTGACTAATCTGGATACTATCATAAATTGTGATCGTGTCTATCTTTTTGTAATGAAAATATTGTTCCGGAAGAAATTTTAGGAATAAAGTGATAAAGAATCCATAAAATCTATGAATAATTATGGTTCAACTAAAACACAAGCAGTCGCAATTTTATAACTGAAGCATATAAGAAATCCATGTACAATTCTTTCAGCTTCTCACCTGCGCATGTCGCATGAGGAGATATTATTTGGGAGGCATAATTGAAAATGAATCTCTCTAATGGATTATACAGTAGAATAACGAAAGTATTTCTTCGAAAATCCACAATCAAGTTCCTTCTGAAAGTATATGGGCCGAGTTAGCGTGCTGGGTGTACAATCCCAATTTAGGTTCTATAGATTAAGTGGCAAGGGCATAATACTGAGCACTTTAAAAATTTCAGAAAATCTACTGAGAGGATTCAAATTGTAGAATTAAAAAAAAAAACATTTACATTTATAGACGTTTATTTTTTTTAAATTTTTACCCTATTGGAAAATACCACGCAGCAAGTAGATATCCATATATTTAAATGGACTTATGTTGGCGTATTGTCTTCATTC
>NW_020438907.1:728096-809844 GCF_000699045.2 Agrilus planipennis | reverse complement strand
CTGCGACGCGCTGATGGGATCCAAAAAGATCGAAATCGCGATCCGCGACTGGCAGTTTCGACAGAAGACAGACCACTTCGAATTATTTTATTCGATTATGGTAACGTGCCTATCACGTTGAGGTTAGCTACGCCGGGATTCGTTTCAGCAAGTAGATATCCATATATTTAAATGGACCTTGTTGAAGCATACGTAATCCTAAAATTGTAGCATCGTACTACAGATGGCGTTTACCGCGCCATTTGTGGTATTTTCTAAAACGCACTGTTAAGACAGCAGGTCAAAGTTGGTCTATGTTCTGTCGGGCCGTCTGCGACGCGCTGATGGGATCCAAAAGGATTGAAATCGCGATACGCGTCTGGCAGTTTCGAAAGATAACAGATCACTTCGAATAATTTTATTTTACCCTATTGACCGTTTTTCCCCTATTTTATGTACACTTTTTCGAAATCAAAATAGTAATGGGGTTAAAAATAATTAATTTTTTGCGCAGTGCGTTGGGCCTAGGTTTTTTAGTTAAACATAAAGGCATATGAATTCACCATTAAATGGTACATGCTCAGTGATCAACAAAATTACTACAAATAACTAATATTCAAATTGTTATACCTAACACTTGTGAGTACGTAGTTTTTAATTATTCATTATTTTAATTCTACGACGCGTTGTAACTATTTTATTGTTTAAATTTAGTTTTAATTATACAAGCGGATAAGTAATTTTGTTGATCATTGGGTATTTATCATTTAACGATGAATCCATCTGTCTTATATTTTTAACTAAAAAAAGAAAACAATTAGCCTTGAAAAAACTCAACGAACTGGTTGAAACATCGGCTATGGTTTTAAATAAATAAATTACTTTTGAACCCTTTAAAGCTTTGATTTCGAAAAACCTACCTACCTTACTATTTATTTAATTACCTTAATAATACTACAGTACATATAAATAAAACCTGAAACGTATTCGTTGAGTAATTATAATCGATTTCACATAAATATATGAGCTTCGAAAGATAGATTCGTCTGTAACCAACAATCGTTATGCTTAGTTGTTCTTGCAGCAATGCTACATATATTTAACAAAATGAGGTACTTAAAATAATTATAGGGTTATCAGGTTCTGTATATAGCCGCTGAATTTACAATTACCGTAATGAGGGGTGTACAATCAATAACGACATTAATTGCAAATTAAATAACGATTTGGAAGGTGAATTATATAATTTTAACAATATCGATTTACATTAAGTCACTTCAGTATATAAGTGGATAAGTAATAAGTAAGCTATTTAATTGAAAGGTTTTTACATTTCGTATTATTAGAGCGAACGCATTTTTACGGAAAATGGTTTTCAGGAAGATAAAAGATCGAAGTCGGAAGATACTTTCATCGGAATGGTGCTTTCAGTGAAATAATGATACGATTTAAATTGTATAATAATTTCACGAATCTGCTTAAAAGCTATTAAAATCAAAACACTCAATCTTCCTATGCCTCAAGCAATTCCTTTGAATAAAATTTCCAAAGTAAAAATACCAAGTAATACAGAACTTATTTCGTTCGACATAGGTAATTTATTCCCAAGCGTAGCTGCTAATGAGGTATTAATATCATTAGAACCCACCTAATAAACAACAACGTAAATCTGATGGTAACAGATAAAGCTATCTCCTTTAATAAGTAGGTCTTAAACAAAATTACATAATATTCAATAATACACACTACATACACCAAGAAGGTTCAGCTATGAAGAAATCTATAAATTCACTGCTACTCTCTCTGTCTTCATTTCGTCCGTCTCATCTTTCTCGCCCGAACCACCACCCACCCATTCCCACGATTCCTGAAAGCAGGCTGAAGAGGGCCTTCCACCCTACCTTCCGGCATAGTCCGTAGGGACTGCCCGTCCACCAGCATTACTGACTGGTGGAAATGAAACACCCAAAAGTTTTGTTTTAGTAAATTCAACCGAGCGGCATGGCCTAGAGGTCTAGACCATTGCTTAGCATTCGGGAGGACGCCGGTTCCATTCCGGGTCCGTCTGCTTTGGTCCAAGTTTTTCTGTGGTTTCCTTGGATCACTTAGGCAAATGCTGAGGCAGTAATATTCCACACATAATCTTTCACTCTCTTCTGTCTTCATTTCGTCCGTCTCATCTTTCTCACCCGAACCACCACCCACCCATTCCCACGATTCCTGAAAGCAGGCTGAAGAGGGCCTTCCGCCCTACCTTCCGGCATAGTCCGGAGGGACTGCCCGCCCACCAGCATTACTGGCTGGTGGGAATGAAACACCCAAAAGTTTTTTTTTTTTTTAAGGACTGGAGACCGAGCGGCATGGCCTAGAGGTTTAGACCATTGCTTAGCATTCGGGAGGACGCCGGTTCGATTCCGGGTCCGTCTGCCTTGGTCCAAGTTTTTCTGTGGTTTCCTTGGATCACTTAGGCAAATGCTGAGGCAGTAATATTCCACAGATAATCTTTCACTCTCTTCTGTCTTCATTTCGTCCGTCTCATCTTTCTCACCCGAACCACCACCCACCCATTCCCACGATTCCTGAAAGCAGGCTGAAGAGGGCCTTTCGCCCTATCTTCCGGCATAGTCCGGAGGGACTGCCCGCCCACCAGCATTACTGGCTGATGGGAATGAAACACGCTAAAGTTTTTTTTTTAGTCTTCAATATCTGCTCGCTATTCTGAATTATGTATGTAACTGAAGTAAGTTATGTGAGACCTTTACAAATGCACATGGTTTCATTTCATTTCATGGTATGCTAATTACACCCTTGTTTGCTATCGTACTGACCGTGAAAATTTTCAATCAAATATAAATAGTACCCAATGTATAAGTTTGTAAGAAAAGCTATATGTAAAGTCATGGTGTATATTAAGCAAATAATCAACTCAATGAAGATAAAGACATAACGAATGAGCGATTTCGAAGAGATATCTTGTTAAAGATATCAGTAAATGATATGCATCTTATCACCGGAGGAATATATAGACCTTCCACACCAGACCCAAGATCAAAAGAATCAGACATCAAACTCTTCTAGAAACTCACCGCGACCTCTTTACTGCCAGAATCAGTTCTGATATTTGGATTTTTTTCAACTTTGAAATGGAGAAAACATGGCGACACTGCGAGAACTGAAGCAGAACGGGAATTCCTCAGATATTACGTGGACTCAAGCCTCTCACAAAGAGTCAGGGAGCCCACCCGATTTAGAGTGCAATCGCTCTTTTTTTCGCCAGTCATACGTTGTTCTTTCGTATTGCAGTGGATAATGATGAAAGAAAATTTGGGTGTACTCAGTTTTAGCGGAACGATTTTCCTTAAAAATTATCCACATATTAATTGGCGATTTAATAAGTGAAGAATAAAAACTCTTTTTCTTATTTAATTTCAGTAAACAAAACTGATGGGCAAAACGGTGAGGATTTGGTATTGTCACAAGTTAGTATGAATGAATTTGAATGAATGTACAAATTAACTTCAGATACAATCCGTTTATCGTAAATACGAGATGACAGTACGGATGGTAAAATAGTCGTCAGCAGCTTTTCTATTGGGTCCACTCATAAATGAATAGTTGTGGGCGCGAGTAAATTTCTCAAGTTGTGGTACTACAGTTAGAAGTGGTGTCATAATAGTGTAGAGTATGTCCGCTAATAATTTGAAGTTCCCGAAATCGAAAAGAATAATCAGGAAATGCCTACATAAAGCTGAGACAAAATCATTAGAAAAGATGCAGTAAAAAAGTTTGATAACCAATTGGCTGATTACCAAAAGGTAAGACTACTTAGCGATCTAAATTCGTTTTACCATTATTTGCTCACCTTCTGTATCTTCTGAATAACAGAAGAATCCACAACACCACCCTTTAGATCATAACCACCAACGGTCAATATCAGTTGCCTGGATCGCATTCATCGTAGTAAAAATTTTACAACGTTGGCCCTGACATTAGGGTATCACCAAATTACCATGGCTCCAGATTATACATCTAAGACAGCGCATTTTCGTTATTAATAATCAATCTATAATAATCATCACCTGTATGCATACAGAATATACATGCATATAAATAACGTTTTTCTTGCTTAATATCGTACATTTGTAACGCAGGACACACTTCATGTACTCAATTGTGATCTAGGTTTTTGAACAAATTGATAATTTATGAAAACCAATTTTTTTATATGAAGTTCTCTAGATAAATTACGTCAGCTTCTAACTTAACGCTTTTACTATATTTAAGTTGGTGTGTACCGTAAGTCAGGGCAGAAGCAGAAGTCGGGATATAAAGCAGAGGATAGCGCAGGGTCGAGTCGCTTTCAATAAAACGTAGTCACTTCTATGTTCGCGAACGGTTAATTCCGAAATTTAAAAAAGATTGTTAAAAATGTATGTTTGGAGCACGGCGCTGTACGGGTGCGAAACAAGGACAGTAGGCCCATCGGAACAGAAAAGGTTAGGTTAGGATAGGTGTTCGAAATGTGGTGTTACAGAAGAATGATGAGGATACCGTGGATAGAGAAGAAATGAAGAGGTATTAGAAAGAATAGGAGAACATAGGACTTTTTAGAAGTCAATAAGAAGAAGAATAGAATAAACGACTAAAGATTAGTTCACAATAGGAAAAGCTGGAGGTGCGTGTCCAATCAGTCTTAGGACTGACGACCTTATGATGATGATGATGTATCTATAAAGT
This sequence comes from Agrilus planipennis, assembly GCF_000699045.2. Classification (NCBI taxonomy): domain Eukaryota; kingdom Metazoa; phylum Arthropoda; class Insecta; order Coleoptera; family Buprestidae; genus Agrilus; species Agrilus planipennis. The sequence continues at coordinate 805,128 of NW_020438907.1, read as the reverse complement.
ACGAGAAAGGGGCCCACCATTTTTCTCTAACTTTAAAAAATTGTGTATTTTTAGCTACATTCAGAATGGGGTGCGACGAAAACCTCTGTTGCCGAGTACCTAAAATTGCTCCAAAGGTTTTATAAACCTCTTCTTTAGTGCTAAACTCATGATACAGTATACGGTTAGCATAGGCTACCGATACAACTCGCTACTTGTTAGTGGTAACGTCACGCAGGAGCGACGAGTCTTTGTAAAATCGGTGTTGTTGGGCATGCAATACGAGAACAACATTCCTACAGTATATTTATTACACCTTGCATAATCAATTCATTATCGCCGATTGTTTATTTAAACAGCGCTGTTATTTCACAAGTATTTTTTAGAGACTTCCAAGGAAAAAGCAATTAATAAAAGCTAGGTTTGTGGGAGATCGTCGTATTGTTAAGTTGGGATTCTTCGTGCCCTAGAATTATTTTGCACGTCAAGGGGAAAAATAGTAATTTGGGTGCATGTGTGGTGAACAAATGGACAATGAGTACTTGAGTTGCTATGTGTTGGAGAGTAATTGCGAGTGGTTTAAATGATTGGAGTTTTCCACAACACCCGTGTAACATCCTTAAGACTTTTTGTTGCACTTCAGATAAAAATTATTGTATACTATCAACGGTGAGTGGAAATTCACCAGAAAGTAGACTTAGCAAAAGAATAATTTAGTGAGTGACACTTAAGGAAGAAAATAGTAGAAGTAGAAAAGAAGGAGAAGGACTGATAAAATGTTGATTTAGAGACGGCAGACAGGATAGGAGCAGAAAATTAAAAAAACTCAAAGCGTGCAGAACGGAGGAAGTAAAGGAGTAGAAAAGAAAAGACTAAAAAAAAATTGTTAGTGAGATGGACAAATTGGATGTGTTAACGAAGTTGGTAGAAGAATTAAAAGAAGGAACTCACGAAAAATTGAAAGAAAGTGATGAAAAACAAAAAAAAGAGGTACAAGAAAAAATAAGATGAGAAAAATTGGAACAGAAACTAAATGAAATTCAGGAAGAATATAAACGTATAAAGAAAAAGATGAAAGGTCTGAAGAAAGAGATTAGTGGAAAAGTGCAGGAACTGGAAGAAAGTTTGGCAAATATAATGAAGAAAGCGGAAAGGGATGGTCCAAACCAGGAAAGGACAACTTAAAAGAGAAAGTAAAGGAATTGGTAATAGAGGAGCTGGAGATAGAAAAGCAAATACAAAGAAGATGAAAGGTGATTAGAAATACAAGTATAAAAGAAAAGTAGGGAAGAAAGAAAACTGAACCTGATAATCTTTGGAATAGTGTTAGAGGAGAATAAAGAAGAAACGGAGTTGGAAAGAGTAATAGTAGAGAAGGTGGAATTGAAGGTGGATGTAAAGGAAATAAAAGTATTTGGGACAAGAATGGAAAAGTGGGAAGATAAACTACTGGTCATTAGAAATGGTAGAAGACTGTCGGGGACGGACGTTTATATAAGTGGTGATAAACTTACCTCGGGACCGGTATTTATACTCACTCTGACGTTGAACTTTTCAGAAAATTGGACTTTAACGACTGGGCCAGAACTTGAGAGGTGTTTGCTTGTGGACAATCCAAACTAATGAGAGTGAGAGAGGAATTATAATTTTTTTGCGACGGATAAGCAATTAGAATGCCTTTCCAATACGCCTTCGTGGTACATGGACGGAAACTTTGCATGGAGCTGCCTATTTTTCAACAGGTATCTATACGTTTTCCGGGTGAGGAGTTCCGGAGTTTTCGTAACCGCGGCCTACTGAGTTTTACAAAAGAAAACAGAAGCGAATCCATGTTTCACTATCTTATTAATGAATGTAAGCGCAAAAAGTTATATCCGGATCCACAGCAAGTTTCCGTCGACTTTGATTGGTTATTTCTCCCATATCTGTCCAAGTACCCACAGACAACTGCAACAGCTGGACATGCGGAATGAATAACTCACCAGTGAAATGTTAAGTACCTTCGTCGGAACGTTGGACGGGCTGGCCTTCCTAGCCTTCGACTGGATAAAGTTGACGAAGGAATGAGGTTTCTCAGAAGTCATCGGGATGCAGAAAAATACACCGATCTCATCGATTACTTTAATCGGACGTATGTAACTGGATCATACAGGAGGATTAGCAACCAACAAGGGGGTGTTCGCTTCCGAAAAAATCCACCGCAGTTTTCACCTCAAACTTGAAATGTACCTTCTGCCACTGTAGCTAAAGATGATAAAACAAATAACAGTACGGAAGGCTGGGATAATCTTTTTAGTTATCTAGTGGGTTCAGAACATCCGTCGATTTGGTTCCTGATAAAAAAACAGACAGGAAATAGCTACCTTACGTACGAAGCTAGAATAATTAAACACGCGACCAGTATTTCGCAAAAAGCGGTCGACAAAACTGCAGGAAATATTTTAGGCATTGTGTTTGGAGTATACGCAATGTATTAGAAATATACAGTACTTTATAAATGGTCATAATATAAGATGGCAACCGAATTAAATTTGACTAATTGTATATTTTGTAGTTATTATAGATATATATTGTATTATTTGCTGTCAGGTATTATTAAGTATTTTTGTATCTTCTGAGGTATCCATAAACTGGCGAATTGTGAAAATTTTCAACTGATTTAAATTGTGTATACTTATTGTATATAATGTATTTATTGTATATTTTGTATCTCTTGTATATAAAATTGTTCATTTTTCACGTTATTCATATGATAACATTTACAATAGATTTTTTCCAAGGAGACACATAATTCTGTCGAATACGACACGCAAATTTTGTGCTTGAAGCAGGAATTTAAAAATTCTTAATGTAGCAAAATATTATTTGCCTTGTCAAAAGGGAATGGGACCTATTCAAAAAAGTAGATGGAAGTAAATTCAGAATTTGAATTTATCAAACGCAACTAAAAACCTTGCTAAGATAACAAAACTAAATTATTTTTTCAAAATCATCGCAATAGCTCAGCTTGTACCACAAGTTTTTATTGCAAAAATACGCAGCAGAAATAATTGTATATAAAAAAAGGAAATAATACAGTCCTTGACTAGCATATTGCAACTTCTGCACCATTATATACATATTATATACAAATATACATACACTTAACATACGTTTAGAAGGTCTTTAATAACGATGGTAGGTCAACAATTGACATTCTCTTTTACCTTGTTAACTTTCCTTATGTAACAGCAGGGTAAAGAAACCCAGATAAACTGCTTTACATTCCTGTGTACATTTTTAGCTGCTATAATTGATTTACTGATCAGAAACGATAAATCGGGTTGGAAATAATCACGATCACTATGGGACACGAATTCAAAGCACGCAATAATGAAATTACAGCAATGGGTTATGCTAAAACGCTAATACTTTCGCATGCTAGAAGTGCTGGTGATAAAATTTAAAATAACCGAATTGATCCTTTTGACTATCGTCATTTAAAAATAAAAAAAAATAAATACAGCAATCAACTAGGTTTGTGCTAATTGAATTATAGAGTACATATCGAATAAAATAATTCGAAGTGGTCTGTATTCTGTCGAAAATGCCGGACGCGGATCGCGATTTCGATCTTTTTGGATCTCATCAGCGCGTCGCAGACAGCTCCGACAGAACACAGACCAACTTTTACCTGCTGTCGTAACAGCGCGTTTTAGAAAATACCACAAATGGCGCGGTAAACGCCATCTGCTAGATTTTAGGATTACGTAATATGCTTCAATAGAGTACATAAATTTACAGTATATAGGGTAAGGATGCCGAATATGAGATACCATTTTTATTTTTGGCCATAAAACATAAAGTATTGCACTAAGTATAATACATTTTGTACTATATCAAATATATTAAAAAGTTCAGAAATTACGTCTCAGGCAAATGGTATCCTATTATGAGCTACTGAGGGTTGCTAATATAATATAGTATCTCATATTAAATTCTTTAGTGTTTTGAGTGTAGATTTAGAGAAAGAGGAAAGAAATCTTAAATATATAGGTTTATGTACGACTTAATATATATGTATGTAACGTACATAGATATGATTTATATTAGACTCATCATATTCACAGTGATTTTCAAATGGCATTTGTTAAACAGTATCAAAAACAAAACTATTATTTCCTTTTGATCGACGCCATCTAGAAGAAAGGGTTTTTCGAATATTCATATTTTTATATATCCTAATATGAGATATCTCATTTTAAGAGCCCCCGCGTGTCTCATATTAGGAAAACATCTACATTCAACATTTTTATTTTTTTCTTAGTAAATCAAATGCAACAAAACTGCAAATGTATCGTAAAATTCATGATTTAATTGATACAATTACTGTAAATTAAAATCATTTAATTAATACATTTGTAGCATACCTTGTAAACATTTGATGACAAAAATTTAGTTTTTGGGTTTCGTGAAAACCCGCGCGTACATAACCTAATTTCGCCTCGGACACACATCCTAAAAGCATTTTTTGGGAATTATATAATAACAGTAAAAAATATATTATAACAAAACGCACAAACGCCAATGTTACACTTTTCAATGTAATTTTTTTAAGTTAGACTGCAGAAAACGAAAAACACCTTCCACTCCACATTGAAGAAGGCGAACCGTCGATATGATTTCCGATAGGAAAATACATTTTTCCTGAAAATTGATGATGTCATATTATAAACTACTGTAAATAAAAAGAAACAGCAAAACTTTTACTTTTTAATAATAGAAGGATAACAAATTGTGAAGTTTCTGATAAATGTGCACGCGAATTATTTGTTGCGTAGAAAATGTACTTGTCATAGATAGTAATCAGATTCTATTTCACAAAAAATTAAAATTGATTCCCATTTTATAGTACACAACATGTAAATTGCTATTACTACTTTCTTTAAAAAATCTATTTCAATTCAAATCTCACACCAAAAAATACTGACTTTAACATTTTATTAATGCGTATAAGCTCAGTAATAATAATAATTCCTTGGAATTCCTTAAAAATTATAGGAATTATTGTTGAATTATAGGTATTTATGGAATACGCGACGAAATTCCAAGATCCTTCTCCGATGAATGAGGATTTATCTAGAGAAAGAAGAAATTAAATTTGTACAGTTTTACTTCAGCAATTTACGTCTAGCAAACAGCACGATGGCTAACATTTTAAGCAAGCCATAAGGTTCAGAGAAGGTCCACAAATCATTGAGCTATGCAACCATTAAGTAAAACTTAAATCATTGCATAATAAAGTCACAGTGTAGCAAAATAGTGCTATATTGAACTGCAGGAAAAGTTCTACGCTTCTACAGGTCGGACGGAGGAAACTCGCGGAAATTTTAAAATGGCGTGGATGCGCGGTGGCAAAAGTAGACAGTTTTAAGTATAACAATTACAGTCCTTTTTCTCAGTATCCCTACCAGGGGCGTTGATTAAATATTTAAAAGCAGGGATCAATTTGCAAAATTAAATTAAAAAATGAACTTATTAGGTTGATTTTTTTTTTTGTTGTAGATATTTAAAGTTTATATAAAAAAGAAATAGGCGCAGTAATTTAGTTTATCGTGATTTATATAAATATTATGTTAGATAAAATGAGCAAGTAATAGACATACAAACACAAGAACTAATTGTTAATGTCGATGATAGTGATAGTAATTCCAATGAGAACAATGAATGTGAAAACCAACTGCAAAACAAACAAAAGCATTGGGTTTACTTTTTAGATAGGACAGTAGCGTACTAGGAAATAATTGTATTAATACAATAGTTTACGTCTTCTGAAAGCTTATTTGAAAATCGGTTCCGAGTGATTTACCCAAATGGGCCATAAATGGGGAAGTACCTGCGCGGCCGCTCACCAGCTCCCTCCGTCTGGCATTTACCTTCAAAAAGGGTACAAAATTCAAAGCATAGACAATTTACTCACCGAAGGTGATAATTGTAAACAACCGATTTCTTTTTGGTAGGTTATGGTGCACATTTTCATAGGAGTTATTCTAGATGATTAAGATAACTAAGACTTGTGCCAATTAAGTACAACACTTTTAATTAACGCGGACACTTAACAATAGAATAAATTCTTATTATTAGGAATGGATAATATATTCATGATGATTGTAGAAGTTTTTCAGTTCAATGAGCTTATGCAATAAATGAGACAACGTATCGTCGTCAAGTAACACCCTTCAAACTATAATTCGATCAAAATAAGAAGCGGATACCCTTTGAACATAGATTATTATCATTAACACAAATAGTTTTGTGCAGAACAGGCCAACAAAAATATGTTTCCGAACGCTCATGTTTAATATTGCGCTAGATTTTGTGTTACATCATAGGCACTTACAAATCTTATAACTAAATTTTAAAATGCTTCCTTATTACAATGATACATCATTTTCACGATTTTTTTGCGGACATTCGCAATGTCCTGATTGAATTATCCTACCTTCATATGCAATCAAAGACATTGACTGATTGACCTACTACTTCAAGTTGCGACTGCTGATTATTCAAAAATAACCTATAAAACTAAGAGGTTAGTATAAGCACAGTTGACGTAATTGACAGAGTACATGTCTGATTAAGGAAAATAATCTCCGATTAAAAGCTAAAATGCGATTATGTGTGATTACATAAAACATATAGATTATTTAAAAACTAATCGATTAGATATACCTTTGCGTCAGTTAACTATGTAGTTTATACCATAAAAATAACGAGAATTTAAATGTCATTTCTTGAAGCAGTAAGAAAGTTGAAATCGGATAAGTGCTCCAAGCACGCGGCACTTCGATCAACAAGTTCATATATCGAACCTCTTATATACAAGGTGGAATGGCTATAATAACAATAAATTAGCGCAACGATTAAAATAAAGTCGATCTTACAAAATTTGTTTCAAAACTACTGAATTTTCAACAAAACTGCATCACGTAGTCATCGCTGAGCGATTGCTTGGTGACGTCGTTGACGATGCAGACTTGCTCAAACGCGTTGTAATTGGTGATAAAACGTGGGTTTACTAGGCTCAATCGTCTCAATAGAAGTTTCCTTCTAAATGTTAAAGTCCTTGTAATCACCTTTTTTTAAGTAGAATGGAGTAGTTCATTACGAATTTTTACCAATTTGCAACACAGTTAATAAGGAGTACTAGCTATAAGTTTTACGCAATCTACGTGAGAAAATTCGAAAGAAACGGCCCCACCTTTGAAGAGACAATAACTCGATGATTTTACAGAATAATGCACCGACGCATACCGCTTTGCATCCTGCGACTTCCTATTTCCAAAGATGAGGAACATACCTAAACCATAATGTATTGGTATAGGATGGGTAAAACGCCAAAATGAATACACATGTGTATGCCTTTCAATAATGTTTAATAACAACTGCTAGTTATACAGAGCTCTCCACCACAGTACGAAGACTGCCCCGTTACTCGGCAATCGCATTCCTAAATTTACATTTACAACTGTTCATATGTTACAATCCTCCCGCTGCTTCTATATGGAGCCTGAGAGAGCTTCGCCGAGCTGCTTTGATTATCTGATCGGCGTGTCGCTTCTTTAGTTCATTAGAATCAATTTTAACGAAAAAAGTAGACTGCGATGTCTGCTTAATTATTTCGGCAGCAACATGTTTACCGTCATTCACACCATATATATCTACTAGTATATCATCTCCCACACAAGTATCTAATTGACATACAACAATTCTAGCTACAATGTGTGACTTTTGGCGGTTCTCTACAGTTTCAATTACGTTTGATTTAAGCCGATCAAATCGTGATCGGAGGTCGCGATTATACATTAACTAGCTGGACTTCTGATATAGAGGCGAATATGAATATTAGATGCCGTTCTTTTACAAGAATAATAGTGTAAAGACAGTCTAAACCGCGTGAACAGATCTTTGGAATAATCTAACAACTTAATCGCCTTCGTATTATTTTTACAACACAATAAAAGAGTAATCACTGCTAGATTAGTGAGAGAATATTTTTTAAACATCGCGACGAAAACGTGCTAACCGTCCAAAAAAAAATTAATGAAAAACTGACGGGAGTTATTATAATAGTATAGTAGTATAATGAAAATACAACATGAAACTGAGATGCCAGTCATTTTATGGATAATAAAAATCTGGGTATGCTCGCTTCAGCAATGATATTAAAGTAATTGCGCTGATGATCCAACGCATAATCGGACTCTTCGATATAACCCGATATCAACGTCACAACATGCGACTGCCGGCCGTCGGACCGGGTTGACCTGCATATTCTCGCGAGGTGTCCTACCCTATTGCACTTACTACACTTGCGATTGTTATAGCGGCACAGACGACCATAGTGGTTCGGTTAATCACAACAAAAACACGTTACTGAAGCTCGCTATCTAAATCCCTCTGCCTTAATCAAGTGTTAACCCGTCGACCCTGTTGATGTGCATACGTTGCGACTTTCCTTGCCACTTGCTGCTTGCCACTTTCCGTTTTCCCTGCATTCTACTTGTTATGAGCGCTTGCATTTCTAAATTGCTGAATATTTTTATTAGCAGAGATAGCATTCACATTGCCCTTTTCTATCTTCTTTTCCAATGTCGTGCTGGATGATACTGCATTTTTTTTCCGCGACCTCACTTGCTGCCAACGCTATTTCTACCGCTTTCTTAAAATCCAATACCTTCTCCTAAAACAGCTTGATCTTCACCTGTTAATCGTGTATACCGCAACCAACGATTTGTTCCAGTTGGTCTCATAACGCATCCCCTAACTTCTCAAAATTGCAATGAATAGACAGTTTCTTTAATCGAGCCCCGAAGTCTGCGATGAATTCCCTTGACTCTTGTTTGGTAGAATGCAATGTGCAACGTTCCATTGCTTCTGGAGTCAATTGTTCAGTCATTGCTCTAGTCAAATCATCATATTTTCTATCTAAGGGTTTTGAAGGCGCTATTAATTGTTTTAACATTCCCAGTGCATCATCAGATAATCTTGTTACCAGTGCAACTTCCTTAAGTTTGTTTTCTGAATTCCTTTTCTCAAGCAGATGACACCTTAACTTAAGTGTAAACATTTCTCAATCTCCAGTTTCTCAATCAAACTGGAATTTTAACCCTGCCGCCATGTCGTTTTCATTACCTGACTTGGAGTCTGTTTGGTCCTCCACCGCTTCCTCTACTGTCGGTATTATAGGAATTGACTTATCTGCTTCCTGTGGTTCGATCGGAAACACTTTTTCGTCTTCACGATAACTCTGAGCTTGTTCTTTATACTGGCTTTTTATCGTTTCACGCAGCAATTCCCTTAGTTCATTGTAATTTCCACCTTCATCAAAATTTACTCCACGTATTCTAAATTCTTCAATAACTTAACTTTTGTTTAGATTTTGAATCCAATTAGTCATCAGTTTATTTTCAGACATGAAACTTCAAGACCAATAACAATTTTTGTGATTTAACTTCCGTTTTCCTCACTTTCGTAATATCACGAAATTTGTGCTTTATTTCAACTTTGTAAATTTTCCACTACCTCGTCGCCACTTCTGTCATGTATTGGTAAAGGATGGGTAAAATGCTAAAATGAATACACATGAGTTGTCTTTTAATAATGGTTAATAACAACTGCTATTGATACAGAGCTATCCACCACAGCACGAAAGCTGTCCCGTTACGTGGCAGTCACAATTCTACAGTTACAAGTTACAACTATACTCATATGCTGCATATGTTACAACAGGCGCTCCAACAGTAGTTTTTAGACTGGAATAAATGTATTACATCAAAAGGCGCTATTTTGAGGAGAATGGGATAGTCATTAATGATTAAATAAATACTTTTTTAAAAAATGCAAAATTTTTGTTGCCTTTTTATCTATAGCTGGTATGAACTTTGTTGTTCTGTTTAGTTGCGTATCTACCACATAGGGATAGCTACGTCGTGGATTAAGTTCGAAAAACTTAAACTTTTGGGTGTTTCATTCCCACCAGCCAGTAATGCTGGTGGGCGGGCAGTCCCTGCGGACTACGCCGGAAGGTAGGGCGGAAGGCCCTCTTCAGCCTGCTTTCAGGAATCATGGGAATGGGTGGGTGGTAGTTCGGGTGAGAAAGATGAGACGGACGAAATGAAGACAGAAGAGAATGAAAGATTATCTGTGGAATATTACTGCCTCAGCATTTGCCTAGGTGATCCAAGGAAACCACAGAAAAACTTGGACCAAGGCAGACGGACTCGGAATCGAACCGGCGTCCTCTCGAATGCTAAGCAATTGTCTAAACCTCTAGGCCATGCCGCTCGGTGATTAAGTTCGACAAGTCGGTACCTTATGGATCTTGTCAAACATTTTTAAATTTTACAAAATTTTTGCAGATGGCGTTCAGCATCCAGGATGTTGTCGCTTATTCGAAATTTTTAATCAAAAATTACAAATCCTTTATCTTGGCTGACTGAGACAATATCATCATACTGGGAAGCACCTTCGAGCACCGCACCAATCACTTCTTTAAATCATTTTCAACTGATACTGGGACATTAGGTGTACATTTTTATAATAAATTTTTTTATCATATAACTGTGTGTTTCCGCAAAACCATTCGTAAAAGTAAATTCTCAAATTTAGGTATCTTTATAACAATAAGTAGATAACGATTGTATAATTGATTTAGAAAAAAAAGTGCAAATCGCTTACTTTTTCGCACATGGCGTGATCTGATCGTGCCAAATTTTAATTTTCAGTTAAGATAACTTATATCAGTTACTTTATTCTATTGAATTACATGACATTAAAAAAAATCCAGACAAACTATTTACAGTGTGCTAATTATAGTCACTAATTAGATACAATAATCTTTTTCAATATTATAAAATTTTGTTCGATATTGCAAGTTGTATACGTAATCAATCTAACTCATCAGAGATGAATCGTAGGAATGGGTGAATGGTAATTGGAGAGAAAAGGATGGGGCGAACAAACTGAAATACTGAATCTGTGGAATATTGCTACAAAGAATCACTTTTGTCCTGAAGATAGGTTAGGTTAGAAATTCGAAGGAGTTCGCGTGACGACTTATTTTATTTTCGTTAGTGTACCTACTGCTGTACTACATATGTATATATATTTGATCATAAACAAAAACTCGGACCAGTGGATGTCTGATTAATAAGATGCGTACTATTAAATACGTTTATTAGCTCTATATACATACACAAAATACACTAACTGACTGCTATTTACAAAAGATGTGTTGTTACTTTCAATAATTTCATCATCGTAAGGTCGTCAGTCCTAAGACTGGTTGGACACGTACCTTCACTCTTTCCTCAGCTAAACTTCGCATTTCCCTAAAACTAGAACAACCTACATCATTAACTATTTGCGAACAGTAATCTAACCTAGGTCTACCTCTACCCCTCCTAACTCCTGTTTCTGCCTCTAATATGTTTCTGACGAGACCTTCATGCCTAAGAAGGTGTCCTACCAACCTATCTCGCCTATTTTTTATTGAGTTCCATAGAGTTCTCTGTTCTCCTATTATTTCTAATACCTCTTCATTTCTTTTCTACCCACGTTATCCTTATCATTCGCCTATAATACCACATTTCGAAGGCTTCTAACCTTTTCTTTTCCGCCACGCCCGCTGTCCATGTTTCGCACCCGTACAACGTCGCGCTCCAAACATACACCTTTAACAACCTTTTTCGAATTTCTAAATTAACCGTTCGCGAGCATAGAAGTGACTTGTTTTTATTATTATTTCTGAAGTATTATTTTGTTAGTGTACTTCTCCCGTCAAGACCCCAACACTAAGGATAGTGAAAGCAACGTTCGTATCACTTGCTCGAAGCAAGGCAGGTACCGTCTTACCAATTATTAAAGGTTCATATTTGGAACACACTTCTATATGGTAGTAAAACGTGGCCGGTGGGCGCTGCGGAAAAAAAAGGTTAGAAAGATATTAAACCATGGTTGGAAATGAAAAGGTATAAGAAAGAGTAAAGGAACAACAGAATTCAATAAGGAATAAATGTGAAGAAGAACACGACACTGTAGCTGTTCGAAGCACTTTTCGGTAACAAGGTTACCTTCTTCAGGGACTGAAGTTCACTTCCGAAAAGTGCTTCGGACAACTACAGTGTCGTGTTTTGGCGTTGGGGTTTGAGCTATTTTGCTTGTTCTACAATAAGGAATAGGCGAGATTGGTAAGACATTTTAGACAAGGGATAGGAAGAGACATCTTAAGAAGAGCAGAAACAGAAAACTAAATGGCAAAGCCTAGATTAGTTAATGATGTAGATCGTGAAATGCGAAGATTGACTCAAAATAGGAAGAAGTGGAGGTAGGTGTCTAACCAATCTTTAAGCTGGAGACATTATGATGAGGATGCTGATTATTATTATTACTGGCTTAGCATTCGCGTAAATGATACAAGAAAAGTTAGAATCGAAACGGTGTCCTAAGCACTAATTTAAACTTTTAGGCCACGCCACAGCAATAAAGTTAACGTATTTTTATTTACAAACTACAGAGGAAGGGTAAAGGGCTTTTTATGTTGTCACTACTAAAAGAATGTCGAAAGTTGATGCAATGTCTTCTGAATCCCGTTTTATAAGATTTTTATTATCAACACTTTCTCCAATGTAAAAATTAAGAATGTTGGAAGTCAAAATAAGCTATACACAAAAATTTAAATTTAACCAGTAACAAAATGAAGTAAGGCTAGGCTTTCCATATTTCTTGTAATTTTTAAATACGTTGACATTACTGTTGAGAAAAGGTCTATGGAAAGCGTATTATTGAATTTTTGAAATAAAAAGTTTGGTGAAACAGCATTGTAGGTATTTGTTTTTCTACTATATTATTTTCAAAATTTTAATTTCACTATTCTCTCATTGGATAATTAGTCTGTTTTTGTTTTTATAATGACTAAATACATAAGCAGCACGAAAAGCTAACAGGAACTTATGTACCTATAGATATAATAAGAAATTTCAATTTCTACTAGTTGAAAACATGCTTTTGGTAGTAAAATTGCTTAATTTGTAAAAATTAGTTAAAACCTAAACTTTTCCATTTTATCATTAATAAAAAACTCCATATAGCGTAGTGAACGGCACCTGTAGAGCTCAGTTTTAATTAAATATTTTACATTATAAATCCGAAATTACAATGTATCCATCTGTCAAACCAGCAATTATTAGTAATAAATGTCTGCGTCTACTATTCTGTTCATGGTTATTAATTTATTAATCGCGAAGCTAACCGATAGCATAGGTTAGCCAACTGTTGGAGTGCTGATGATATGCATATGATACTATCTACTATGTATACATGCTTCTGCGAAATCATAGATAATTTTCTCAAAATTTGGCAAGTATAAGATGAATTCGTAATAGTGTTATGTTTGTTAAAACCATCAAATAAATTTGTAAATTTGTCTGAGGTATGGATTTCACTACCGACGCAATTTACATTAGCCGTAAAAAATGGATAGTCAATATCTCTATAATTCCCCAATGGAAGTTCTTTGAATAATTGTAAGTTACCTATTCCTGTATTCGTATAATATACTAAAAATATCTTAGGGCAATATAAATATAAATATATATATAGCTTCCTATATATATATATATACGTGTATAATTAAAGGTAAGTGATCCACTCTGAAATTCGGAAGCTTTATTAGGAAGAAATAAAATATACTTTTTTCCGATAAGAGGGTAATTTATTTTCTGCTAAATTGTGCTGGATTCACTGCAAAGGCAGGCATCACTAGCAATTTAAGCAAATTTTAAAAGTAGATCAATAATTACACCAGATGTGACCTCATTCTATTTCTTAAATATTAAACTTACCCTAGATATATCGGTTTTGTTCGGATCTAAAAATTGTTCCTTAGAATAAGGTATTAATAACATTTTCAATAATAATACATATGTGACGAAAGTAATTTGGTACCCTCACAGGTGATGGTCTAAGAGCAACGAACTGTGCAGGTCCCAGATCGTCTATACTGGACATTACGTTGACCACCAGACTACCGCAAAGCAGCATTGTGTTCTGGTAGTTGTATGACGCTGAGAGTTTTAGCTGATATACGAGGGTGGATTGATAAGTTTCCGGCCTAACCAAGAGATGACGCCACTAGGCCTACCTTGAGGTGACATTCTATAGTACCATCCTTGGATAGCTTGTAGCTATAGTTTCAGCCCGATCTCCTTGCTAGTGTAGGTTTGACAGCACGCTGAACAAGACGCCTCTGTGGTTTTCGTAAAAATGGAAAAGCAGGAAAATCGTGCTGTCATCAAATACTTTTATTTGAAGGGGTTAACGCCGAAGGAAATTAAAAAAGAGATGGACTCAACACTGGGGACATCCTCCCCGTCATATTCAACCGTTAAGCAGTGGGTTTCCGAGTTTAAAAAGGGTCGTGTGAGCACCTCTGATGGGCCTCGCTCAGGACGCCCCGTTGAGGTCACAACTCCAGATATGATCGAAAAAATTCATCAAATAGTGCTGGGAGACCGCAGATTGAAAGTGCGTGAGATAGCTGAGACCTGTAAGATGTCATATGAACGTGTGCAACATATTTTGCACCAACATTTGCATATGGAAAAGCTCTGTGCAAGATGGGTGCCGCGTTTGCTAACAGTCGACCAAAAATTGATTCGAAAAAACATTTCTACCGCAAATTTGTCATTGTATAAGCGTAATCCAAGCGAATTTTTGCGTCGATTCGTAACCGTTGACGAAACGTGGGTCCACCACTACACTCCTGAAACCAAAGAACAGTCTAAACAGTGGATTGGACCAGGGGAACCAACTCCAAAGAAGGCAAAAACAATTTTTTCGGCGAACAAGGTTATGGCTACTGTTTTTTGGGATGCAAGAGGTATTATATACATTGATTACCTTGCAAAGGGTAATACTATCACTGGTCAATACTACGCAGACTTATTGCAACGTTTGAGCCACGAGGTGAAAATTAAACGACCTCATCTGGCGAAGAAAAAAATCTTGTTTCATCACGATAACGCACCAGCGCACACGTCAATCGTTGCGACGGCTAAAATCAACGATCTAAAGTTTGAATTGATGCCGCACCCTCCTTACTCTCCAGACCTAGCCCCGAGTGACTATTTTCTGTTCCCTAATCTCAAAAAATGGCTTGGCGGTAAGAGATTTGCGGACAATGAAGAAGTAATCGAAGCTGTAAATGGTTATTTTGAGGAGCTTGACGAATCAGTCTATAGAGATGGCATTAATAGACTG
Source organism: Agrilus planipennis (assembly GCF_000699045.2). Taxonomy (NCBI): domain Eukaryota; kingdom Metazoa; phylum Arthropoda; class Insecta; order Coleoptera; family Buprestidae; genus Agrilus; species Agrilus planipennis. The sequence continues at coordinate 789,849 of NW_020438907.1, read as the reverse complement.
GAACACCGCTATGAGAAATGTATCAGCCTTGGAGGAGATTATGTTGAGAAATAAAAAAAAAATTTTTTTAAAAACCTTGTTTTTCTTGGTCAGGCCGGAAACTTATCAATCCACCCTCGTACATGCATCGAAATAAGGAGCGTTAAGGAAAACCAGTAACAACTGTATCTACTTCCCCTGATTTTGTTTACACCCCTAAAGGAGTGAAGAAATTTAAGATGGCTTTGCAAACGCTATGCTGGAAAATGACAGAGGATGATTCATGGGCTCTCACGATTTTGGAGAAATAGTTTTTAGTTGTTTGAAATCAGAAAGGAGAAGCAAGCATATAAATGTTTATAGAGCAAAGAAATTGCATCTAAAAGGACCAAAGGATCCAAGACTAGGAGGAAAATGCAGAGAGCTAAAGCAAAAAGCTGGTGAAATGAAAGTGCATAATCCAAGACAGGAACTTGGCAAAGAACAGAAGATCCTTAGGAACATGACTCAAAATTCCAAGAAGATTCAGTGGAGAATACTTGGGGTTCTGCTGGAGGAGGATACCTAGACTGAACTTTTCAAATTGTTGAAAATCGGAATATCTACGTTGCTGCCCACTGCAAAGACCTTGAGAGAAGCTAATTCCCTTTTTCCTTACTGCAAACCCACCATTTTGGAGGAAGGATAAACTCGTTGAGGAGGATCTGCTGCCCAATATGAGGAAACTTCAGGATGCGATAAAACGCTTTAAACTAAAAGACGCGCCGAGACCAGACGGAATAACCGTAAATGCTAAAAATGCGCAGCGGAAGAGATCCCGGAAGTGTTAGAGAAAACTTTCCAACACTTTTACAAAGAAGGCACTATGCTGGAGAAGTGGAAGAACGTCATCCTGATACTGATTCCTAAGGAAAGAGGGCAAGAGCTTCAATCCCATTGACCTCATTAGCGTTGTAGGCATGTTGCTTCAGAGGATGCTAAACAAGAGACTTCCTGGAAAAGGAAGATAAACCGTCATCTTTATGAGTATGACTTCAGAAGAGGCTGATTTACTATTGCTATGAATGTAGGGGGAAGCTATTAAAAAAGTTTCGTATGAACTTCGTCGACTTCGCGCATTAATAGCTTTCGACGTCAAGACTGCTTTAACAATCGAAGATGGATCATTAGAGGCCTAAAGGAAAAAGAGACGCCCCCGGCAAGACAATAAAAGTTATCCAGAGTTTCTGGAAAGTAGAAGTATCACCGTTCCTGGCCAGGTACTGCAGACAAATGTAGAGGTTCCGTAGGGGTCTATTCTGGACCCGACTCTGTGGAACATCGTACATGACAATGTGTTAAGGTTAAAGCTAACTAATACTAGATCACTTGCTTATGCCTAGAAAAGGAGACGAATGGCGTCCCTGTGAAGGCTACCACATGCTTAAAACCCACACAATTCCAAAATGCTACCTAGTGCGTCATACTTTGCCGAGACGCTGCGTGAAAAAAGCGTTTTCCTTACAATTAACCTCGTACGTGCGTACCTCCGGTTAATCCGTGTCTCCAGAGATGATGTTCCGCAGACTATGCTCTTTTGGAAGTTTGCTAATCTTCACGACCCCGGTACCAACACAGTTGATGTCAATTCCTCCTTGGAAATTTCTAAGAACGGTGGCATAACTTTCTTCCTCTCTTACTGCCTCCTTACAGATGAGAAAAGTAGCTTTCCTTACTTTTTACTTTCTCAAGCCCCAGGTCTCCCGGAGACTCGTATTTACGTTGTCGAGGTGGCCCAAATAAACTGTAACCCCCCAATCCCTTGCAACAAATTACAGGAGTCTTTTAAATCTTCTACCTCCCTCTACTCCAACAAATCAATTTTTAACCTGCGTGTGAATATTCTCTTCAACACCATTCACGCCTAAAACAGCTTGTAGGCAATAATGTGTTGCAACTGCAATTTAGGTATATGTACAAAAAATGTAATTCACAAACGATTTAATTTTAAAGATAGAGGGTTGCTGTTTTTGCAACACGTGCTACTATCTTCTGGAATAAAAGATGGCGTCAGCAGAATTTTTATATCCCTTATGGTTTTTGATATACGGAATGAAATTAAAAAGTATTCTCTTTGGGGCACCTCTTCGTATCTCAGTGATCTTTAAACTTATCGAAAAATTAAGAAATATTCTTTTAGAATTCTAATGATATAACTAGCTTTTTTCTAGCCCCTTCACTTTTTCAGCTATGCTGTCGTCCTTATTTTTTTAAACGAAACATCTTCCATATATGTTTTTGTACTTATTAAGCATAATGTGGGTTTTCTAAAGATATACCCATAATTACATCCAATTATCCTCAAAAGCAATGTAAGTATTTAAGATTTTCTTAAATTTTCTTTTGTGTACAACTAGTAAGTAGTAGGGTATGATTAATTTGTTTGAAACAAAAAGCAAAATGTACCCCATAAGTTCCACAAAGCCCCACATTTACACCTCTGTGATGCCGAACGCCGAATGCTAATTACAACAAATCCGTGTAGGTACTAATGAATCTTTTGGCAGACTCGTTGTCTAGTCGGAGAATTTTTCAGGTGAGACTATTTTCAATCGCCATAAACAAGAAATTGGACTGTAGAAAATCACCATCTAATTTTTGAGAGGGGACAACAAGGACTCTTTGGGTTTAGGGTCTCGTGTTTCAGGTTTAGAAGACGTATAATCTACAGAATTTATGAAGGATGAAAGAAAGTTATTAAAGAACCGATAAGAAAAAATTCTATTGGCCCTTTATAATGCCGTTTGTTTGCAACCGCCTAAAAACACAAGACGCTCTTAATGATATTTTTAAACTATAACTTTCGTCATGAATTGGTACCTGGACCTGTAAGATAGCCTCCTTTATCACCTCATCTTTCAAATTTTTGTTTTGCTTTATGGGGTTTTATGCGAAATAAAATGCATAAAAAGCGATACAAGTGAGTAGCAGAGCCTTGTGTGTCAACTGACTTAACTTTCCGAAATTGGCAAATGCCTGTAATGCTTTTGAACGATGTTAGAAGTATAACGGAAATGGCCGTAATTTTTAAAACTCTCAGAAACTCTTTGATTCTTTCTGCTATAAATCTTTTGTTTTTCTGATAGGTAATTTACTGTTTTGCGTAAACTTCATTAATTTTATCAGTTAAAACGCTATAATTAATAATTAAACTGAGAATTAAAAAAGGTTTTTCAATAAATTTAAAAGTATTACATCTCCAGTACAATAATTACTTACATAGATTTCGTTATTAATAAATTTTAGCCATGGCCTGCTACCCCTTAATTGAACACAAAATAAAGTTTTAAAATTGCTTTTGGAAATAATTTTATATAATTACATATTTTGGAAAATCCATATTATGTCTAATAAATATAACAAATAGAGTACAGGATGTTCCATTTAAAAGAACATACGTTTGCGTCATCATTAAAAAACGAAAGGTGCTAGAAGGAAGCTGACTGAATACGTTTTTACTTCTTCGATGAGTTTAAAGATAACTGAGATACGAGGTGATACTTTTTAATATCATCGTGTATCTCAAGACCAAAACTGTGATGACTTTAGTTTCACAAAAAAAGGAACACCTTTCGCAAAAACCACAACCCTCTATCTTTAAAAATAAAGGCGATACCCCACAAAAGTGTCGAAAATGGGATAATCTGTACATGTCCACCAGAAATGTGATCATTTAATTACTATTCTCGTAGTTAAGCTTTAACATAGATAAATTCTTCTTCATCGTAATCATGTCAATATTGCGTCATGTAATTCCCCATGCTTACACGTTCTAACCTTGATGTGAACACGTTTTGAAAGAGCTCCACAATCGCATATTTTCTACCATGCGCCATATATTAAAAGAGCACCACACAAATACCATAGATAATCACTCCAATAAATCATATGAAAAACAGTTCTACACTCTGGCCTGGCCGAGGGCCGAGCCAATACTGATTCAAAACAAAAATGAGATGTAGCCACGTCTACCCAGTTTGCTAGTGTCTGAAGGAAGGAATGTCTGGCATCCGCATGCGCAATCACTAAAGTCAAAAACAGTAACGATAAAAATTACACAAAACACGACAAAATCCGCTATCTTACAATGCCTTTTCCATTGTAACCTATGAAAACTATTATAATAAGCAATAAAACACACAATTAGTAATAAACAACTAACCTTAAATAAATAAAAAAGGGTAGTAACAGCTACCAATAGTACTTAATATCATGAGCGTCTCAAAAAGCAATTTTTACGGCTAAACCACTACTACCGATATCGATTATCAGTAAGTTGATACTTCCACGTCTGTAATAAATTTTATATTCGTTATATTATTTTATGTGATCGTAAGTTTGCCAATTTTGTTTATTTGTGGTGTGTATGTGAAGACTTTCGTGGCTGTATCATTCATATCTGTCGAAAATCCTTAAGCTGCACAAAGAAAGTGAAACCAGTTCTACCTTGACGTAAAGTAAGTTTCTAACTATCTATGGCGTACAAAGTTGTGTAATTAGAGAAATTGTTACATTTCAATTCGTTTGTTATTATGTTATTGATTGTAAGAGTCTATTAACAGCAACAACAATGTTAATCGTTACAACCTTTCTTCCTAAAATCGTTATAACATATTACTAGATAATGTAACAAATATACGAGGGTGGATTGATAAGTTTCCGGCCTAACCAAGAGATGACGCCACTAGGCCTACCTTGAGGTGACATTCTATAGTACCATCCTTGGATAGCTTGTAGCTATAGTTTCAGCCCGATCTCCTTGCTAGTGTAGGTTTGACAGCACGCTGAACAAGACGCCTCTGTGGTTTTCGTAAAAATGGAAAAGCAGGAAAATCGTGCTGTCATCAAATACTTTTATTTGAAGGGGTTAACGCCGAAGGAAATTAAAAAAGAGATGGACTCAACACTGGGGACATCCTCCCCGTCATATTCAACCGTTAAGCAGTGGGTTTCCGAGTTTAAAAAGGGTCGTGTGAGCACCTCTGATGGGCCTCGCTCAGGACGCCCCGTTGAGGTCACAACTCCAGATATGATCGAAAAAATTCATCAAATAGTGCTGGGAGACCGCAGATTGAAAGTGCGTGAGATAGCTGAGACCTGTAAGATGTCATATGAACGTGTGCAACATATTTTGCACCAACATTTGCATATGGAAAAGCTCTGTGCAAGATGGGTGCCGCGTTTGCTAACAGTCGACCAAAAATTGATTCGAAAAAACATTTCTACCGCAAATTTGTCATTGTATAAGCGTAATCCAAGCGAATTTTTGCGTCGATTCGTAACCGTTGACGAAACGTGGGTCCACCACTACACTCCTGAAACCAAAGAACAGTCTAAACAGTGGATTGGACCAGGGGAACCAACTCCAAAGAAGGCAAAAACAATTTTTTCGGCGAACAAGGTTATGGCTACTGTTTTTTGGGATGCAAGAGGTATTATATACATTGATTACCTTGCAAAGGGTAATACTATCACTGGTCAATACTACGCAGACTTATTGCAACGTTTGAGCCACGAGGTGAAAATTAAACGACCTCATCTGGCGAAGAAAAAAATCTTGTTTCATCACGATAACGCACCAGCGCACACGTCAATCGTTGCGACGGCTAAAATCAACGATCTAAAGTTTGAATTGATGCCGCACCCTCCTTACTCTCCAGACCTAGCCCCGAGTGACTATTTTCTGTTCCCTAATCTCAAAAAATGGCTTGGCGGTAAGAGATTTGCGGACAATGAAGAAGTAATCGAAGCTGTAAATGGTTATTTTGAGGAGCTTGACGAATCAGTCTATAGAGATGGCATTAATAGACTGGAACACCGCTATGAGAAATGTATCAGCCTTGGAGGAGATTATGTTGAGAAATAAAAAAAAAAATTTTTTAAAAACCTTGTTTTTCTTGGTCAGGCCGGAAACTTATCAATCCACCCTCGTACATGCACGTGTTTAAAAATTTCTTATCAAATAAAACCTGATCTAATACATGTGGTACTAGTGATAATTATAATGCGTGTAGACGCGGAGATAAGTTCAGTTTACTGTGACATCTAAATCAAACAGGTTGTTATTCACAACTGTTGTAAAAAAATGTGATTTTTGTTAATAAAAACTGTAATAATTAAGTGAACTGGTGAGTATTTTACTTTTTAAAACAAATATATTTTTAGTATACATACAAATAAACGTATTGCATCTTCGAGGTTCGAAAGAAATCACGGAATATTGTAATTTAACTTTTTGTTACTTATGTTTTAAACAAACGAATGTATGTAAATCAACTTATTGCCGTAGATGTTGTGTACAACAATAGAGTACACTTTTACGGTAGAATAAGAAAAATATAATTGACCTAAGGAATGTAGATAATATTATTCATATTTACTTTTTGTTCACGTTAAATAATCATATTGGATGTAACATTAAAAACTTATAAAAATAAATGGGTATATCATTTTTTATATATTTTGTATATCATTCCACATTTTATGTTTTATATGGAAAAGTGAATTTCGACTTTATTAATTTATACCTTTTAATAAAAATGCTGAATATTCGTTTGGTATTTAAAAAATTTTATATTTCATATTTTATTATGCTTTGGTTCCAACTTCTTCGAAATTTTGATTAAAGTGCCGAATGTAAGTTCCATGTTTAAAATTAACTACATAGGCTCTATTAGTCAAAGCTGTAATTATTCTGTTTGAGATGGTATGAAGTTCTATTACGTAAGATCGATAGGATATAATTGAAGTAGTAGATACTTCATAAATGTAGATTATAAATATTTAAACGGTGATACTGTTACGAGGTAAATTGTTACTTTAGTTTTTTTTAATTATTTATTGTAATTACTTGGTTATAATGTGTTTTTATTATTTTGTAGTAACTGCGCTTATGGTATTAAAATGATAAGAAAGGCGAGATTGGATAAAAATAACAATTTTATTATATAGTAAAGTAAAATAGATATGAAATTCAAAAAGATACAACTGGATTTAGAGTGAGTTGTCAAGTAATCCAGATAGATAACTTTATAAATGAAAATTGAACAAAAACGTGTATAAAAAGGATCGTCTTCTTCTCTCAATGCAGATCAATACACCTTAAAAGTTAACAAAACACTTACGTTGATAGGAGCGTTACAATCATCTTGACTAGGAGGTAGTACCACCAACACTTCTTACTGGTTATTCGTTAAGGGTAGAATCTTTTCGTTAACGCGTTCCCACATTTAAATCATCGATCCCAGTGATTATTTGTACATAGTTCAACATTTGATTTGCAGATGATATAGCAGTGTTAGCATCTAGCAAGGAGGACTTAGAGATATCTTTAAATAAAACGGAAGCGGTACTGACAAAACAGTACTGTATGAAAATAAATAAATGTAAAACTAAAATACTGGTATGCAAGGGAAGAAAAATTAGGGAAAGAGCAAATATAAAAATAGGAGATAAAGAATTAAAAGAAGTGGCTGATTTTAGATATCTAGGAAGTCGGATAAGTCAGGACGGAAGGAAGTAGGGATATAAAACACAGGATAGCGCAGGATCGTGTCGCCTTTAATAAAAAGAAGTCAATTCTATGCTCGCGAATTTAGAAATTCGAAAAAGGCTGTTAAATGTGTAAGTTTAGAGCACGTCGTTCTACGGGTGCGAAATATGGACAGGGAGCGCGGCGGAAAAAAAAAAGATTAGAAGCGTTCGAAATGTAGTGTTTTAGGTGAATGATGAGGATAACGTTGATCGAAAAGGTTGGAAATAAGGAGGTATTAGGAATATTAGGATAATAGAGGACTCTATGAAAGTCAATAAGAAATAGGCGAGATAGGTTGGTAGCACACCTTCTCAGGCATGAAGGTCTACTCAGAGACTATTAGAGGCAGAAACGGGAGTTAAAAGGGTAGAGGTAGACTTAGATTAGATTACTGTTCGTAAACAGTTAAGGATGTGGGTTGTTCTAGTTTTAGGGAGATGCAAAGTTCAGGATAGGAAAGAGTGAAGGTACGTGTCCATCTAGTCTTGGGACTGACGACCTTATGATGATGAGTTCAACATGGGCCATTCAGTGGTTCTAGAAGTTTCTTTGGTTTAGCTGATGAAATTTCCGATATGAACTAGGTTAGAAACTATCTTTGTCTTTTTTGATGACTTCGTGTAGTTATAATTTTTAGAGTAACCAGAACTATCGAACTTGCTTTAATTTCTGCTTGTACATAGATAATTGTTTGAAAAAATTCTTTTCTCTTACTGTTTCGTTGCTGCAGAATGCCAATGCGCTTATTTTGTAAGTAAATAAACTCGATATTTGTTTTATGAATTTTGAAAGAATTGCAACTTTACAACTATGAAATATTTCATTAATTTTGAAATATGTTTTAAAGTCTAAAATAGTTTTTGAGTTTTCTTAAAATTCCACTGCGTGACAATACGAGAAATACTTTTAGAGTTCTACAATATTGAAAAGTAAATTTTAGGAAAATTATAGTATGAATTAGACTTGTGTAAGTCATGAACGAGTCGTTCACAAGAACGGCTGACTTCAACTGAGCCGAGTGAAGTTCAGCAATTGAAAGAATTGTAGTTCAGTAGTTCACATCTTGTACAGTAGAATTCATGTATTTTCAACCTATTAGTAGAGTGGTCCCGAATCGACTCATGTATTTGTCTGATCCAACCCCATTTTGTGGCAGTCACAGACCAATCAGAAAAGAACTGCGTAAATCTCTGCGATGTAGTTACGCGCCAATTTTGAATATAAAACGTATCATTTGTTTTTGCGCATCTATTTTTTCATTGGCTGAGCAACGTTAGAGATATTTTGCGTGAGAAGTGGGAAGTGGGGACGAAAAATTTGAAAATACATGAGTAAAATTAATTGAGAATAGATAGTATTGAAAATAGATGAGTTCTACTGTATTATTGGAAGTTTTGCGCTGAGCGCTGAACTAAACGAACTCCTGAACTATAATAGTGTATTATTTCACTTCATTGAAGAATATTTATTGAACTACGTCGGTGAATTGAACTACAATTCCCAAGTCTAGTATGAATCCTTACGCGATCTACCTACATTATCCATTAACAGCATTATTATTAATCAAATTGGCTTATCAATTATGCACCCGATTACCTTTCAAATCTAACAACAAAAGGTGAAATTTAATTCTATTTAATTTCAAACCGTTTCAAACAGAAGCATGTTTAGTTTTCACTCAGAAATATTTACTCATACTAACGTCAGTCGGTAATAATATAATTAAGGTAGAACTATCAGTTGGTAATATGTAATGTGATAAGAATACAACAGTTACTTCTAAAAATATAATTATTTATTATTTTCTATAAAAACATAACTCGTTTACTACGAATAAGTAGTCGAAATTGTGTTTAATCTAATCGCATGGTGAAACATTTTTTAACGCTACGATGAATAGAAAAGAAACACCCGGTAAAAACCGTTTGGATCCAAACATGTATGATTGGATCTAAACAGTTTCTTGGCGCCATCTAAGCAGATCCAGGCAGATTCAATTAAAGGGCCTTGCCGGGTAAGATGGTAAAAAGTACCCTTAACCGTTTGGAATGAGCTGCGGGACGATCATTAGAAAATGTTTGTAGATATTACTTAAGTTGCGAGAGAGGCTTTGCTTGTCTACGGGATGAAGGGGCTATATATGGGAGTGGAAGGGAGAAGAAAAAGGGAATGCAATATGGGTCATTACTGCTTACTCGCTCCTACTCATTGAAGGATATGGAGTGACCCAAACTAGCTACAGGTAGTGGCTCCTACGAAGTTAAAGTTTGCCCAACTCTGGCCTAGAGGACTTTTGATTGCATTTGATTTATACTTTTCGGCTTCTTTTATGATCGGATATGTAAATATCGCTTATCCTTCCGCAAATTAGATATACCATTTAGATATACACAGTATTGGCGGAAACGTCTTAAAGATCGCGCGAATGTGTATTTGTACGACTCAACAATGGCTTCATTCGCGAAGCAGGAATCTGAGAATTTGTTCAAAATGTTTGGCGCCAAATTAAAATTTTTATAAGCGTTAAAAAATTTTAAATGGCTATAAAAAAGAATTAAGGCATACCCAATCACAGAAAGTATAAATGTTTTGCATTTTGACCTTATAAATTGCCTTCATCTTTACCAAATTTTTAAAATTGGTGGAACGTAGAACGAAAAATTAAAAACGTTTTTCTTTTACTTTTTTTATTTTGTTTTTAATATTTTTCTTAAAAGTTTTATATATTATTATTATTTTGGCTATATTCAGTGTAATCTACTTAATTTATTGTATTTACGTGTACTGCAGTGCTGAAAGTTAGTCGATTTTGGATTTTTTAAGGGATCTGTTGTCAATATTCTTATTACTTTTAGATCTATTTAAATTTATAGCCTTTTTGCTTTTTGGTTGGGCTCTCACGGGTTCACAGTGTAGCATTTAAAATTTATTGCTTTATTACAACATTTCTAAAAAAACACTTCCCAGGGCATTATCTTATTATATTAGATATATGTCATCAAATAGTAGATGCAAGTGTATATCACGTATTATAAAGTTCATTACTTTCGTCGATGTTGATGGTTTAGTGTAATTTTATCTATTTATGATCCAAACAAAATAAAAAATCGTCAAAAGATACGTTTTCAATTTTCCGTTCCACCCATTTTAAAAATCTGAAAATACCAAGACAATGTATGGGGTCAAGATACAAAACATTTATTTTGTTTTTGTGATTGAGTAAGCCTTTTTTATAGCCATTTAATTTTCGAACGATTGTAAAAATTTGAATTTAGCGCCCAAAATATTACAAAACTTTTCACAGATTCCTGCAGCTATTACCTTTAATTTCGTTTTTATTTTTTAAAAAATCTTCACAGACGGCTGAGATATGTTCATACAACGGAGAATTACGAAATATGACCGTGAGAGGTCGTGCGATTCGTCAATTAGATATCTAAAAATTTGGCAGGAACCTTGCAGCATGGTTACAATCCATTTTCGAAAGCGGTGATGGTACTTGATACCGTCTTACTCGGCAAGCCCCTTTAAATATATTCTCATTAAATATTTTAATTTGTCAAATTGTTAAACAAACCTTTTGTATGCAATATGAAGTTTCATTATTATTTACTTATTTAATGGATCTACGAAAAGAATTAAAAGAGGAATTATGGATAAACTTGCTTTATATGTTTCACTAATTAATTTTTTAGATTTTATCAAAGAGTTAATATTCTGTACAATTTGGAATATTCTTAAAACTTATTCCAACTTGTTTAGAATATTAACTCTTTGATAAACGTATTAGATATAGTTAAAGTAAAAATTAGATTTTCTATTTTAACTGTAATCAATCTTCAATCTTCTATTTTTCCTTTTCGCTTAGAAAACAAAAAGCTAAATTTATCTACATTTAAAAAAAAATTAAAAAATAATTAGGTAAATCTAATCTTCTGATAACGTGTTTATTGGATTTTTTTTACAGTGCGTACTAAATATGTCTCTTTGAAATTTTCCGATAATTAATAATATACCTAAACTGAAGATTTTAACAAATTCGATTTTGTGTGTCAATTTTATCGCATAAGCAATTATGAGATTAGATTCATCACGTGCTTATTTAATCTCGAACCTCGAATTTGCACAATTGAATGCATTACTGTATTGTTTAGGTTTTCTCATTTATTTTACAGCAAAATGAAGATTAATCTCAGCATCAACAAAGTATTACTGCCGATGAAGGCGCATTACTTCCTATTCAATGCAGGTAATTATTATAAGTACATAAAGTTTACGTGAGAAGTAATAGATACTCATCAATTCTATAAACAATATTAATTAATTTATAAAGATATTACTTCAGAAATTTCCAAGTACGTACTTACGCAATAGGTACTCTTAAAGATACGTGTAGACTAAATCGTAACCAACTGACTAATAAACTTTTGACGAGTGTTCAGTGTCACTTACCTTATCTGGTTGTCCACTCAGACTACGGTAAACGTCCATGTGGATTTTCTTCGATTGTCATTTTTACACTGTTTAAAGGCAAACCGGGGCTTTTGCCAGTTCAGCATCTTAAAACGCAAAAAAAACAAGGCAGGTTGATATTATTGGCTGAAAGACACGCAGTGCGGGTAGAGAACCCCACACATGGATTAAGCACATTTGTGGTTTTTCAAAAATTATTTATTTATTCATGAATATCTATTTTGCCCCCTTTAAAGTCATCCCAACCAGATATTATACACCAGTGTCAATGTTTTTTCAAAACGTCGAAGCACTTCAAAAAATCATGTTTTGTGATCTTGTTCAGCTCCTCCTTCGATGCCGTCTTTATCTCCTCAACCGTAGCGTAGCGTCGTTCTTTTATGGGCCTCTTCAGCTTCGGGAACAATAAAAAGTCACAGGGGGCCAGCTCTGGGGAATACGATGGTTGAGGAGTTGTTTTCGGTCAAAAATTCAAGCGTTATCATGGTGCAAAAGCAAATTTTTGTTCTTCCACAAATCCGCGCGTTTCTGGCGGAATGCCTCGCACAAATTGTACATAACTTGCAGGTAATATTCCTTATTGACCGTTCTATCCTATGGCAAAAACTCATGATGCACCACGCCCCTGCAATACAAAGAAAACTGTAAGCAAAACTTTCACATTCGAACTAATTTAGCGCACTTTTTTCAATCTTGGCGCGTGCGGCAGCTTCCATTGGGATGATTGAGCTTTGGTATTCTCGCCATAACCATAAACCCATAATTCGTCACCAATTATGACCATCTGGAGCAAATTTGGGTCGTCGCCGACAGAGTTCAACGGTTCCTTAGCAATATTAATGCGATACTGGTTTTGGTTGAAACTCAGCAACTTTGGTACGAATTGCGCGGTGACCCGCCTCATGGCCAAATAATTGGTAAAAATCGAATGGCAGGAGACAATGGATATATTTAAGTCCTCAGCAACTTCTCTAACTGTGATTCAACGATTGACGTTGCTCAGGCGTCCGGCACGTTTTTCGTCGTTCACATCTTCTCGGCCTAACATTTTGTACCAAAGATAAACGTTGCTTCCGTTCAAGGTAACTTCTTCATATACCACAATCATCAATGAAAGAGCAGGATAACCTAATAATTGTAGGAGACTTCAACGCAGTAATAGGGGAAGGTAAAGTGGGTATAATAGCAGGTTCTTTTGGATTAGGCAATAGAAACGATAGGAGGCGCTATACGTGAAAGATGCCAAGTGATTTAGGGAGATTTCAGTTAGATTACATACTTCTTAGGCAAGGATCATAACTTAGTAGGTATGAAGACCAATTTTAAATTGAAAATTCTGAAAAAGAAGGAAGCTAGGATACGTTTTGACTTAGAAAAGCTAAAATGTAACGAAACGTGGGATAGGCTAGGTATGGACAGATAAAATACTAAAGGCGGCGGGAGAAACGAATGACAGGGACATAGAGACAGAATGCAAGTCTGCGGCTGCAGATATACTAGGTCTTAAAAAAACAAAAGTAGGAAACCCTGGATTACAAATGAGATTTTAGGATTAATAGAAGAAAGGCGCAAATACACAAACAGAACAGGCGAAGAAGGGAAAAATGATATAAGGCTATAAAGTGGGAAATAATTAGGAAGTGTAGGGCAGCTAAGGAACAGTGGGTTGATAGGATGTGTAAAGAAGTAGAAAAAAATAAAAAATTTTGAAGTAGGTAGAACCGATGGGTCTTATAATATAATTAAAAGGAATTTTGGAGATGTAGGGTACAGTAGTAATAATATGAAAAGCAAGCCAGAAGTAATTTTGATAGAAAATGAGGAAAAGGCAGATAGGTGGAAAGTATATCTAGAGAACATTTACGCAGGCCCTGGATTAGGAGATATGTTAGATAAGGAAGATAGTGTGGAGATAGATGAGTTAGGTTATCCCATAATGAGAGAAGAGTTCGATGTAACATTAAAAAAACTTAAAGAATAATAAAGCGCCAGGTGTAGAGGGGTACAGGGGGAAATTCTAAAGCATGCCAAGAGATTAGAGATCGTATGTTTAAGCTGGTTAGTTACATTTACGAGACGGGGAAGTTCCAGAGGATTATAAACGAAACGTGGTCGTAACCATACCTAAAAAGAGAGACGGGGAGAGGTGCGAGTCATTTAGAACAATTAGCTTAACTTCCCATGCGTCAAAAGTCTTAACCAGAATTGTACAGAGGAGGATGGAAAAAGGGCGGAAGAACTATTAGGGAGAAAGAGAGGAACGCGGGAGGCCATTCTAGCTTTACGAGTAACAATAGAGAAAACGACAGAAAAAAGAAAGCGGGCGTACATAGGAATTGTAGATTTAGAAAAAGCTTTTGACAGTGTTAAATGGGACAAATTGTAAAGTTCACTCAAAAATGTAGGGATGAGTTACAAAGATAGAAGGGTGATACTTAGTTTGTATAAAGAGCAACAGGCAGTTATAGATGCAACGTAGAGAAGTAAATATTAGGAAGGGAGTCAGGCAAGGATGCACACTGTCACCGCTACTTTTTAATCTATACATCGAAAACGCGATCAACACCATTAAAGACAGTACAACTGTAGGAATAGTAGTATAGTAACATTAGTATCCTTAAATTTGCAGATGATATAACAGTATTAGCATCTAACAAGGAGGAGTTAGAGGTAGATTTAAATAAAATGGATGCGGTATTGACAGAAAAGTACTGTATGAAAATAATTAAAAGTAAAACAAAAATACTGGTATCAGATATAGCTATTGTGACGACCTTATGATGATGATTATGCCAATAAATTAATACGAGGGTTGTTCAATAGACGATTTTGTTTTCGCGGTTGGCAGCACTGCCAACGCTCCAAATGCGGTACAGCTGGAAAGTACATATCATTCCGGTTCCAGTAGTATATTTTTCGTCATGGTGCGATGTATAGTTCGTGTATGACAGTTATTTGAAAAATCGCAGAATAATTTAGCTTGTACACCTGTGATGGAGGAAAATTTGAGAGCTCAGCGGTACGCTATTCAATTTTGTCAACAAACACAGACTTGGATTTATGTGTACGATCCCGAAACTAAGCAGGAGTCGACTCAGTGGGTCCCAAAAAGGCGGTCCGACACTGAAAAAAGCGCTGTCAAGGAAATGATCATCACTTTCTTAGATCAATACGGTATGATGTGCACTCATGTCGTTTCAAACAAGCAGACAGTCAATGCTGAATATTATATTAGTGTCCTGAAGCAAGTTATACTGCCTCCCATCCAAAGAAAGAAGCGTTCACTATAGGTCGGTGGAAACTTCATCACGACTTCCTGGCGAAACGGAACGTCGAGGTGATACGCCACCCACCCTATAGTCCAGATCTGGCTCCCAGTGACTTTTTTCTGTTCCCTACGTTGAAAAACCAAATCAAAGGTTGAAGATTTGACTCCGCGGAAGCAGCCCTAGCAGCTGTACAAGCGATTTTGAAGCGCTTGTCCGAAGAGGGTTTCCAGTACGTATATGAAAAGTGGCAGGAACTGTGGGAAAAGCGCATTCGCCTCGGAGGGGAGTATATTGAACGAGATACCAGCGTTGTTGAACAATTTCCAAAAATAAAATTTAAAAAGAATTGTCCGAATCTTTATTGAACACTCCTCGTGTAAGGAATAAAGTAAATTATAAGAAGTAGATTTATTTCTTATACAATACCTATTTCTGAAAAGCTAGGCAAACTAATTATTTGGATTACTCTTGTATATGTATAAGCAGATAAGTATTTGATAACCTAACCTAACCTAACCTAATTTAACTTAACATAACGTAACCTAATGTTTTGGACTACTCTCGTATATGTATAAGCCGATAAATATTCGATACATATTTTTTTTGTCTACCTAATAATAAAATCAATTGCTGAAAATACATTACAGAATTTTATCCATTATTATAATAAACTGAAGTATTTATGAAATGTAATTATGTTTACATCACTCATTGAATATATTTTCCACGGGTAAGGAAAATATTGCTCTGATTCATTAGAATATGAATTGCTTCTCCATCATCGATTTGATTATAGTCTAAACTTGTGTGTTACAAAATTATATTCTTATAACCGAATATGAAGACAGACGAATACCCGACACCAGCAAGTTTTATTTTGAGAAATTTGATATACTCGTACATAAAATGCGATAGTAAGCGAAGAAAATGTCAAACCAATTTCTGGAAAACTTTTCGAGTTTCCGTATTGCAAAAGATAGATACCTGAAACTCTAACACCTGCTACGTAGCCAACTTCGTTTCTTATACAGAAACGCTTCGATGCATTAGTAAAAGACTGTACCAAGCAAATACAAAGTTTTAGAAAAGACGAAACCATTGCATTAATTTCTTCATTTTCAAATCTTTCCCGACAGCATTTGCTAGGATCATCATTATGTGAACGCTTATACCTATCTGTGAATTATGTTATTTGCTAACGTGACCTCATTTTCATTGAGACAAAGCGGGACAAATGGGATGAAATGAGAATTACAATTTAGTTAAATATATTTTATAGTATACATGCATACACATGTATTTATTATTAATTATTGGTAACTATGAAAATATTTGTAAAAAATAATAATTTGAACATGATGATTTTTAATCAAATTAAATTTTTTATATAAAAAAAATATGATTTTCTTTCACGGTCATATTTTTGATCCGAGTGAATACTTTGCAATAGATTCAGATCATTTATTAAAATGTCGTGAAATATTTCACATGAATTGGTCAAATTATATTTTACACTGAATATAAATTTCAAGCTTTTAATGTTCAACTGCGTTTTTTCAGTTGTCTATATTTTATTGATACTAGAAAAACACGTTCTGTTGCTGCATTTGTGCCTGGAAGGGAGAGCGCGAATTCAATAATTTTCAAAATATTTTGATAAGGAATATTATTCTGTTTAAAATGAAGGAATAACTCCGTCCATTTTTTGTCTGTTTCCACATCTGCAGACAACCAACATTTAATTTTCTCATAAATAATAGGTAATATATTTTTACAGTGCATTTAAAATAAGAAATGCAGATATTTTCTAAAAAGCGGAACATTTTTAAAAATGGGCAGTCCACCAAAAAGCGGGACTGTCCCTCCAAAATCGGGGCGTGTGGTCACTTTATTATTTGCTCTATTCTATTTAACTGAATTAGTGGAGTTTTTTAAACTCACTGTATTGAAATTAACTACTTTTTACTATATCTTAATAGAAATTGATGCTTTGATAAATATTTCTAAATCGCTTTCGAAATTGCATTATTACTCAAGCAATTTATGACTTTCAACTGCAACTTCTTTAAACCATGATACGTGAATTTAATAACCTATTTGCATTTTGTTTCCTAACTCAAGACTTTCCAACAAAAATGGGTAAACTAACATACTGATACTTCAAAAAACTCCCGTTCTACTACATTGTTTTAAATAAAACTAGTAGCGAATTTGATTCAAAGTGTTTAATGAGAATGTTTCTTACATACTAACTAACAATATTAAATTTACTTAAAACTAGAGAACAACTAACAAAGGGGGTGGAGTCTAAATGAAACATATTATGGTGGTGGATAAATGAAGGAATTTCCTGAATGTCGTCATAGACGAGAGGGTGTTGACTTCAACTAGATACAGAAAACTTCTGAAAACAAGTATACAAGAGCTAACAATGGGCCAGGTGTTAGTGACAGAAAACCTCATTTATGCTACCAGGAATTATTGAATTCATCACGTACATTTTGCCTGTATGACAATGAAATTATTCACAAATATTATAAAACCAAATAATAAAGGAAAGGAATTTATGACTTAAAATGTTTGAAGAAATATTTGAAATATAATGTTAAATTTAACAAAGGAACAAAGAAATTTAGAAATGTAATGAAAGTAATTAACAATACTAAATCTAACAAAACGGAAAAGTTTTCGAATCAAAATAATTGTAAAAATATAGATAATTATAATTATTAGCACTAAACACAGCGTTTTCTTTATATTTAATTTATTTGGAAAAATAATCTTTCCACTCAAACGGGTATAGCTTGTTATAGTTAAATTTTATATAAAATATCGAATCGAAATCTCGACAGCGATTATGTCCTAACCTACGCCTACGTTGAAAATGCATTATTCACTGGTGTTACTAGCGATACTTCTAGGCTGAATTGTTCATTTCACAACGGTCCTAATCATAATTGTCCTTTGTATATTAAACACACAATCCGCCCAAACGTGGATGGATTGTACCGTTATCGATTGTGCATATAACACATATGACGTTTTCACACACCATAACGAGTTACTCAATGATTCCACCGGCGGACATTTAGTCACAGTCACTACCATCTCGTATCAATAACTTTAGGACGTATGATCAAGTGTTATTATTGAATGTGTACACCTCGCCAAAACATTGTTGATTTTTGATTAAAAATTTTGAATTTAATGCGTGATAAAAGGACTGGTGCGCAAAGACAGGGCCCTGATTCGCTTGCCGGCAAGCGTGAGAGCAGTAACAAAAATTTCTGAATGATGAGGGTGCCGTGGATAGAAAAGGCTAGAAATGAAGACGAATTAGAAAGAATAGGTAAACAAAGAACTCTATAGACATTAATAAGAAATAGGCGAGATAGGTTAGTAGGACACCGTCTCAGGCATGAAGGACTAGTCAGAGACATAGTACAGATAGAAACATGAGTTAAAGGGGATTACAGATCGACCTAGATTGGGTTACTATTCGCAAATAGTTAACGATGAGAAATGTCCTAGTTTTAGGGAAATGCGAAGATTAACTCAGGATAGAAAAGAGTGGGTACGTGTGTTCAACCAGTCTTAAGGCTGACGTCCTTACGATAATGAACACGAGGTAATATGTAGTGAGAATAAATAAGTAGTGTGCATTCCTGTCTAACTCCCTTCCTAATATTTACTTCTCTACGTTGCAGTTCCAGCTCTATAACTGCTTCTTTCTCTTTATACAGACCAATTATCACTCTTCTGTATTTTTAACTCGTCCCTACTTTTTTAAGTATATTTAACATTTTGTCCCATTGTCAAAAGCTTTTTCTAAATCTGCAAATCCTATGTACGCACTGTTCCCTTTTTCTAACGTTATCTCCATTGTTACCCGCAAAGCTAGAATGGCCTCCTGTGTTCCTCTATATCTTCTGAAGCCAAATTGATATTCCCCTAATAGTTTATCCGCCCTTTTTCCATCTTCCTTTGTACGCCTGGGAAGTTAAACTAATTGTTCTAAATGTCGCGCCTCCCTTTTCAGGTATGGTTGTTACTCCCTCGTTCCATTTACAATCCTCTGGGACTTATTCCATTCCATAAATGTAACTAACTAGCTTAACATATGATCTCTAACCTCTTCTCTTGCATGGTTTAGAATTTACGCCTGTATCGCATGTATACCTGGCGCCTTATGAAGTTTTCTAATGCTACATCAAACTCTTCTCTCATTATGGGATAACTTAGCTCACCTATCTATACACTATATTCCTTCTCTAATACATCTCCTAACTCCTGACCTGCGTATATGTTCTCCAAATATTCTTTCCACTTATCTGCCCTTTCCTCAGTTTTTATCAAAATAACTCCTGCTTCTTTTTATTTATTATTACTACTGTACCCTACATCTCTAAAATTTCTTTTAATTATATTATAAGCCTCATCCACTTTCAAACTTTTTTTCTACTTATTTACACCTGATATCAATCCACTGTTCCTTAGCTGCCCTTCTTCTATTAATCCTAATCCAATCTCGTTTGTTATCCAGGGTTTCCTACTATCGTTTTATTTATGACCTAGTATATCTTTAGCTGCTGACTTTAGGCACGTTTTAATGCAGTTCTGTTCTGTCTCTGTGTCCCTTTTATTCCTTTCTCCCATCTCCTTTAGTATTTCGTCTGTCCTTTCGTAGCCTATCACGCGTTTCGTTACATTTTCGTTTCGTCTCGTCAAGACGTCTCCTAGTTTCCCTCTGGGACTGATATCTCCTTAAATTACCTAGCATCTTCCACGTATAGCGTCTCCTACCTTTATGTCAAGAAAATATTTTTTGGTGTGTATTATATGGTTTAAAAATTTTATTAATATGATGATTCTAAATTAGGCTATTAAATATTCTTATATAGCATACATTCGAAATTCAAATGATACTGACTGTACAGTAGCTGCTGTATATAGAAAATCAAATCGGCGGTAAAATGTTATAAAGGGGAACATTCACGTTTTGAAAACAAGGTATTAGCGAATTTAGCAGGCAAATTAGAAATAATGTGCTTGATAAATGAAGGCAGTGTACAAATTATAATTAATGAATTGCTTTTGAAACGTTGATTATCCAGAGGCTTACTAAAGTAAGTAAACGATTCTCGATTAATGAACCTCCATTAATATTTGTTAAACGAATCGATAAACAAAAGTTATATCTTGAAATAAAATGCTTTAAATAACTGAAAGGGTTTAGGTGCTTCGTTTAGTAACTACACCGTATAGTTTCCTTGCTTTAGCACACAAAATCCTCTTTATATTGTAAAATACTGTTTTTTACTCGTTGTTGGAGAAAATATTGTATAATGAGAATCGGTATTTTCAGCAGAATACGGTATGAAGGGTTAGTTAATTTAGGAATAAAATCAAATTGAAAACACCGGCTTTGAAATAGTTAACGAAATACTATATTTTCCATTCTTCCCTAGTTACACAAAGTAATCAAAACCAAAAAGGAGCATAAAGTTCTCTATCATGTAAAACCTAGTGCTGACGTTTCGCCTCAAAATTTTGGATTTTTCAGTATTAGTTTTTAACAGTCTATAAAAATTAATATACAGATGAATTTTTTTGAACATCATGTACATATCCTAATAGAATATTACCACTAAGTCTGATTAACAATTTTTGTATAAACTAAAACACTAATAGATAAAAACAAATGGATAATATAGTTAAAAACTGCCCTTAATCTGGAAATCCTCTCTCGTCACAATGAAACGTATGCCAAAGATTTACACCACCCTCTGATTAAAAGAATCAAGGCAAAAGAGGGTGATGTCATTATTGGTTATAAAACCGACAGCAACGTTTCGCCTCTTGTTGGGAGACTTCATCAAAGATAAAATAATTATAAGGTGTTTATAAATAATCGTTGTCTGCAATCGGTACATATTCATGTGAAATATTACAATCCAACAACACAATATATTAAAATAGTAAATAGATAAATAATTAAAAACTACACAAAAAATCGGTTGTCTGTAAAGTCGGTTTACTGACGATAGTTGAACGTGACAACGTCATAAGAAAATACTGATGGAATGGTTTCATTTTTCAAAAGAAAATTTTAATTTTATTTGTTTGATAGATATTTTGTATGGATATAGAGAAGGAGGTAAATGGAAATGTATTATTGTGTAGCAGCTGTCCACGCGGACGCATCGCTCACTCAAGTAGGAGAGAGACAGATGTCGAACGCTGCCGAACGCGGAGGCCGATTGTGCCTCTTTGTCGCTCGTTCCGCGTTCTCGCTTACACTTCAAGCCTTAAATGGAACGCCTCAGAGCGAGGTAACGCCGCATGAGTCATGTTTTTTCGTGCGTGCAGCCGGCTCCATTGAATTATAAGACGTTGTCACGTGAAAAACGGCACAATTTTTAAATAAAATAATAAATTATTATAACAATTACGTGACACCATTAAGGACATTGTTACAGTAGAATGAAGACACAGCGAATTGTAAAGCACTCTTATTAAATCATATTATGCACACGAATTTCAGTTAATAAAAGCAACATATTTATCGTGATGTTGAAAATATGTGTCAAATTTACTAATAGTCCGGTTGCGGCGTATGTGTCAAAAGATTCTGAATTGTTTTCGGAAGTTTCTTCCACTTTTATCAAATTTTTTGGAATGTTCCAGTTTACTTCGTGAACAATCACTTCCTCTTAAATTTTTAAGCGAAACAAACCAAGTGATCCCTCACTTTACCTAAAAAACAAACAATCTGTGGAAAATAGACATACAGTACTTTTCGACGTTCACCATTAAAATTACTAGATGCTTTGTTTTGTTTTCCGTGTATTCTGTTTGATAGGTAACTATCTTGGTCAAAGTATAGAATCAGAGACTTTATTCGTCTTGGTGTTAAAATTAGTAAACAGGAATATTTAGACCATTTAAAAAATATATTTGATCTAGGAATGTAAAGGAAAAAGGAGCTAAATGACCGCCGGTGGAATTATCTGATGAAATCTATAAGGATTGCATGGATTTGTTTTTTTTTTTTTTTTTCGTTTTGAAATCATGCTCCTCTTATCTGCACAAACTGGAGTTGCCACTTTAATCCATCCGAGTGTGTCGTGATACGCATAAGTCAATTTTATAACGTTCGACGAAAAACAAATTTTCATTACATTATTCAACTAATAAATAAAGAAAAACTCAAAATGTCTTGGTAATTATTAATTAAACTAAAGCAAAAATCTGTCGCCATCAAAAAAATTAAAATTTCAATGCCTAGCATGAAGATAGTTGGAGATAGGTTGAATCATGCATCTGTAAAACTGACCATTTTGTATTGCTTGTAAATATATATGGCTTATAACTCTTTAACGACTAACTTTTAGGTACAGGGAATGCTCATAAAGAACAATTCTGTTTTTCATTGTGGATCCGATGATAACTTAAATAAGATAATGTAGTTTGAAATTACCAGAATTGAGCACTTGATATCGAGCTTCTTGTATATTTCTGGGTAAAGTAGTTATAATAGTGTAAGATCGAAACTTTCAGTCATCATCAGAAGGTCATCAGTCCTAAGACTGGTAGGACACTCACCTCCACTCTTTGCTATCCTGAGCTAATCTTCGTATTTCCCTAAAACTAGAACATCCCATCATCCTTAACCATTTGCGAACAGTAATTTAATCTTATTCTACTTCTACCCCTCCTAACTCCTGTTTCTGCTTCTTATAAGTCTCTGAGTAGACTTTCATTGAACTTTCAGTATATTATCCTAAAACATCAGCTGTTAAAGTTGATTCTTGTGAAAAATAATAAATTATTATAAATGTCAACCTACTTTTGGCATACATTTTTAAATAGTTATTACTTCTAGAAAACTATCAAACTTTTGCAAGATTGCTGTCTTTTATTTTAATACAGAGTTAATATTTAATAATATATTGGGATTTCAATTTAAAATAACAAGGTTGTATATCTCTCAGCGAAAACAGAACAGATTCACGGATAATTTTTAGAAGTGTACGATAAAAACTGAGATAACTTTTATTAAAACTAACAGTAACGCCGCTGTAGTGGAATGGGTCTTAAATGGGACACCCTGTATATAGTAATATCCCTATATACTGAAAAAAAGCTAAAGTGAATTTGTTTTATAGGTACAGGATGTATTGTTCCTTTCATGTCAGTACTTGCCAGGCAGTTAGGATTTTCGAGTGTAACCGTGGGAATTATCTACACAATTTCACCATTTGCAAGTATGGTTAGTAAACCAACGATGGGAGCATTTTCCGACAGGTGATTATTACTAAAAAATAAACATATATATATCTTTCAACGCTACAGTTGACAGTTTCCTAGCAATAACTGCCTTCTTTGTAGCTATGAGAAAAGTTATTAAATGCAGATGTAGATACAGAGAAACTTTTTCTTCTTTTTTAGATTCCATTGCAAGAAAATTGTATTCCTAGCAGGTATTTTACTTACTGCTTTAGCGGTTTTCCTTCTGAATTTTGCTCCGAGTGTGCCAACTAGTCATAAAATGAGATTTTCATGCAACGACATGTCTAGCACTATGGACACCTGCGTCGATAACTTCACTATAACCGACGATTGCGCCGTCGAAAGCATTACGACGGAAACGGGGAATATCACTGTGAATTGTCAGGTAATAACTTTTTTTAAGTAGCAAACATACTGCAAAATAGAAATTCCATTTCAGTATTCATTCTACGAATGTAACTACCTAACGTTTAATACCTTGTATGGAATGTATCCTGCTGAATATTTTGTATAAGTATTTTCTGGATTTGCAGCAACGCTAAACTAGTCCTGTTAAGAATTTTATAAAAAGAACGTATCTAATATCAATATACGACGCTCGAATTTAGGTTAACGAATACGAATTCCTACTCATGTCAACAAATACGTGGTTCATATCTAGGCTAACAATCATAATAATCAAGATAGAAAAGGAGGCTTTGTTATTGGAAATAATAAATATAAGCAAAGACCTATCCCAAATTCACCGCAACAGTCGAAAATTCTGTATATTTGCAAGAACTTAGCTTCAAGTCGGATTTCATTAACGTTCTTTGTACGTATGTGCTCTCTAAATCGTTAAGTAATCGCCAACCTAACCTAACCTAATTTCGCGACTCATGGCAAAAAGCGAGTCGATTATAAAGCAATGTGATTCGAGGTTGAAGGTATGGCGGCCGCTGTTGAACTTTCATATAAAGTAATACGTCATATTGGTAAACAAATGACTTTTTTGATGAATTTCCATTAATTAAACTAACGGTGCGTAATAAATAAGCACTTAACAAAGCATAAACAAGCCCATATATATAGCAGTGTTATTATTAGATGCAACGCATTGACAATAAAAAAAACTTTTGGGTGTTTCATTCCCACCAGCCAGTAATGCTGGTGGGCGGGCAGTCCCTCCGGACTATGCCGGAAGGTAGGGCGGAAGGCGCTCTTCAACCTGCTTTCAGGAATCGTGGGAACGGGTGGGTGGTGGTTCGGGTGAGAAAGATGAGACGGACGAAATGAAGCAGAAGAGAGTGAAAGATTATCTGTGGAATATTACTGCCTCAGCATTTGTCTAAGTGATCCAAGGAAACCACAGAAAAACTTGAACCAAGGCAGACGGACCCGGAATCAAACCGGCGTCCTCCCGAATGCTAAGCAATGGTCTAGACCTCTACCCCATGCCGCTCGGTATCGACATTATTCATGTTTATTTTTATGTGTTAATTTACATTTGCTTGTGACCTAGTAGGAGGCCTAGCAATCTTAGACTCCGATCGACCGTCAGATTTTTCGCTCGAGGGCTTTATTTTTCATGAGATATAAACAACCAAAGTAGAATTTTCAATACTTAAAACTAAGTTCTTTTAAAAGTACATCGGTAAGCTAAACATCGTTAAATCAGGGGCCCGGGCTTTGTTCCCGACAAGAGAGCGACAGCAACAACACTTTTTCTCATTAATTTGAGATTATCTGTTGTAGATAAAATTAATTCACTAATAAATCTGTTATTTCATTTTTATATTATCAGTAATAATATGTAATAAATTTTACATAAAAGACAAAACCATACGCAGCCAAACACGTAAGCTTCTGGCTTAAATTCTGGAATTAGTTTGAAAGTGAAGCTGAAAGTGGAATAGAAACTCTAATTAAAAATTTTAAACAGAGAATGCCAGCTACTGCAAAGGTTTCGGATAAAACTTGGAGAAACATCGTAAAAGAGAAAACT
Source organism: Agrilus planipennis (assembly GCF_000699045.2). NCBI lineage: Eukaryota > Metazoa > Arthropoda > Insecta > Coleoptera > Buprestidae > Agrilus > Agrilus planipennis. The sequence goes on along the minus strand of NW_020438907.1, from coordinate 764,279 downwards.
GAAGTGACTTTAAAAGTTAATCCTGACTTCCGCAGGTCAAAATAAAAGAACACAAGCAGTGAAAACGCAGCTTACTGAAGGGATAGAAACAACCGTTAGAAACATAATACCCAATTTTTATCTTATGGAAAAGCATGGGCTAACCCTTAAAGGTATTAAGCAACCAAATATAGGAAACAAAATATAATATAACTTTCTTCATTAGTAAATTTATGCGAAAGCGGTTATTATTGAACAAACAGGTTATAGTTTTATGAAGTGTCTTACACTCAATTTACAAACCCAATAAATAATTTTACTTTTAAGTTGTAAGGTGTGTCAAATTTCAACATTTCTACATTATGGTTATTGTAGGAAATACTGCTAAAAGTAATTTTTCAAAATCCTGGAAGGTAAATACATATAGATAAATATTATAAAATACTAATGCAGCATATGTTTGCATGCTTAAACACAATTTTTTAAAAATAAGTTGACAGTTTTTTGACTAAATATACATTCCCAAAAGCATTCTCAGTTCTGTAGGAATGGTTGTCCTGATAATTGGATATATGTACATTCCACATTTGTAAAAAATGTTAGCTATCACGGTTGTTTAATTATCACATTAAAATCGCTTATAATTAGTTGAAAATACAAAACGAGCTCCATAGCATTCAAATTTGGTTCTTAAAGAGATTAACACAAAAGTTTTGAAATAAATTTCCTATTCAATTGCTTGCTATCAAAATAAGCTTTAGTGTTTACACATCACGAATGCCAAATCTCGTAGTCACATATAATTTTTTGCCCTTAATTTGGATTGTTGATAATTTCTTTGTAGGGTTTTACAAAATTTTCGGTTTTATAAAATCATCTGTAGTTTTTCTCCACCTGTCCTTTTCTTTTTTCGCTCGATAAATAACTGAAACTTCATAACAATTGTCCAAGTTTACGTACCTTTTCAAGAAGTGGTGTCGTGAAACTTCTGAAAGTTTTGATTTGAAGGCACTTTCTGATTAGGAAGAATTGAACGAATCAGTGAAGTTTTACTGAACTTTCACAGGAAGAAGTTGTAATTTCATTCGAAGTTGCTGTTCTTCCCTTATAACGACTAGAGCTACCAATTTATTAAGAAACTAAATTTTAAGAGATATTAACAGTTCACTACAACACTTAATTCAATTTAAAATGATCCTACGGAATTAATGTATTCTTGGTATTCTCTTATCTAATTGTTACTAAATTATATGAAGTACATAAATGAAATACCAAATTATTGAAAAAGTAAATAAGATGCTTTTTGTGGTAATTCAATATTGTTCAGTTTTAAAGACATTGTACACATTATAAATGTATTATTGCAGTACTAAGATTGTTGCATAAAAATTTTATAATTAGTCGTCACATGAGGCAAAATATGCAGCAAAATTTTTTGTTTTCAAATTGCTTTAGCCACATCATATATATTTAGAAACACAAATGGGCAGAATTTAGTAATATTTGGTCGAATTATAGTTCGATATGAAATGACCATTTAACTGTTACAATTTCATTTTGTTGTGAGAATGTAGTTCATTCTGGTTGAGTTAAAGCAGCCGATTGGAGTAGACGTATTCCCAATTGATAGCAATTATTATATATTGGACCAATTGAAGAAATTAACCTCACTTTTTTCGTTTCAATTCATTTGACTAGACGGCACATTGTAATTACACATGTAGTTTATCAAAATTAGTTCTGCTTGTAGAATATCCTTATTATAAAAGAAAACAGAACAGACGATTTCTAACCATCAGTTATAAGTAAAATAAAATTTAAAAACACAGTTCATATAAACTAAAAATAAAAATTGTTCTTAACTAATACCCCATCATCTTGTCTTGAATATTTATTCTCTATAAATATTCTTTCTTCTTATTTTTGTTCCTGGGTTAATATCACTACGGACGTCACCATCATCATAACGTAGTCAGTCCTAAGACTGGTTGGACACGTACCTCCACTCTTTCCTATCCTGAGCTAAACTTCGCATTTCCCTAAAACTAGAACAACCCACATCCTTAACTATTTGCGAACAGTAATCTAATCTAGGTCTACCTCTACCCCTCCTAACTCCTGTTTCTGCCTCTAATATGTCTCTGACTAGACCTTCATGCCTAAGGTATACCTCTACCCTGGGAAGGTGTCCAACCAACCTATCTCGCCTATTTTTTATTGACTTCCATAGAGTCCTCTGTTCTTCTATTCTTTCTAATACCTCTTCATTTCTAACCTTTTCTATCCACGTTATCCTCATCATTCGCCAATAACACCACATTTCGAAGGCTTCTAACATTTTCTTTTCCGCCGCGCCCACTGTCCATGTTTCGCACCCGTACAACGCCGCGCTCCAAACATACACCTAAACAACCTTTTTCTAATTATATTACTTTGATATTTTTCTTATTTTTCTACTATTATACTCTACTTATTTTTTTCCCAGTATGTTAAAGACCATGCTGGTAACCAACCTTTATTATAATGGGTACCCTCCAAACATCTGGACTACTAAGGTCTAACCGCCTCAGCGCCTTGAAGCACACTCTCCCGAATCCCATCACGCACCTCGCGACACCTTAACCCCCACTTAAACCCTACCGTTACTGTCACCCCTTTCTCCACATCGTTACCTGTGTATGCTCTGCATATCATTGATTAAAAATAAATTCTTCAATTCAGCAAATTCAATGTTTATCACTGTATCTGTAATAAAGTCGTATTGCTTTAATTAAAAAAACGTTAAGCACTGAAATCTATTAAATTAGATATAGTTCACAGACCATTTGCAATTGTTCCAGTAATAGTAAATCTTGTACTATATGAACTATAATGTTAAAATCAATTCAGTGCTTTTCCAATAATCATTAGCATTAAATTTATCAAATCGTTAACGAACATTGTGAAAAATGTATAGTAACCTTATTACTAAGTGTACAAACGTTGTACGTTGCACGCCAAATTAATATTGTGTATGTTTGGAGCGCGTTGACATCACTTCTTGAAAACGTACGGGTGCGAAACATTGACAGTGGGCGCAGCGGAAAAGAAAAGGTTAGAAACTTTCCAAATGTGGTGTTATAGGCGAATGATGAGGATAATGTGGGTAGAAAAGGTTAGGAATGAAGAGGTATTAGAAGGAATAGAAGAACGGTGGACTCTGTGGAAGTTAACAGAAAATAGGCGAGATAGATTGGTAGGACACCTTCTCAGACATGAAGGTCTAGTTAGAGACATATTAGAAACAGAAACAGGAGTTAGGAGGGGTAGAGGCAGACCTGGGATAGGAAAGAGTGGAGGTACGTGTCCAACCAGTCTTAGGACTGACTACCTTATGATGATGATGATGATGATGGTGATGATAGTTATTTAGATTGTGATTTCGTTAAAGAATAAAAATTCACTGTTTTATTTAAAACATTTACTTAAACTTCTATGCTATCAATAATATTAAATAATAGTAAAATTTCAACGTTCAAAATAAAACTTAAAACAATTATTAAATTCGCCTGACAATGAAAACTATTTTGGGTGGATTACTGGTGAAAAACTGACTTGTGGGAGACTTGAAATCTGAATTGTGAATTGCTTAATGTTGCCATACAACTCTTTCTATAAACAGGTAAACTGCTAAATATTATTCTAGCGAGGGTGAATAACTAGAATTAAATATAACAAACAATATAGAAAATCCTATCATTAAATACTAACACAATCGCTATATATAACATTCCTTTTCAGTTTATAAGGGTTCTGTGAATACCCACGTAAAATGTAAACTAGTCCTGTTGTCACTAACATACTATTTATAAAATTACAAATGTAAATTTTAATTGGAAACATTTTATGTACAAAAAAAAGAGAACAACTTAGGATTTAACACTAAGTTTAATGTTTATGATTTCACAGATGACGTGTCAAATGGACTCTTCAGCCTGGAGAACCGTATGTAACGCTTGGAATATGGCGCAATACTGCAACACCAATTCATCTACGTTGTCCTTTACTGCGACAACTCCAGCAAATTCAGCCAGAATGATAAACGAGTGCCTTAGATTTAATATAGGTAAGTAATTAGTTTTACAATTGCGATTGGGTGTGATACTAAAGTAATGCAATTGTTATACATACGAGGTGTAAGAATTAAGTTCCAGGAAGCGAACAGTAAGCGATTTGAAATTATTCTTGGTATGCAGTGGTTCTAATATCTAAAAGATTATTGGAGTATTGTAAATGTAAGTAAGTTATTGTAATTAATTCGACAACCCTCATTTACGCTGCATAAGCATATATGCCTGTCGAAAACAATTTCCGAGAAAATAATGCAGTTCTACGATTACTACGTCAGCCAATTGTTAGAAAACAGTCATATTTCCAAAGAAATGTGGAATTGCCATTTAATCTCGATAATTTCCAAATGTTATACTGTCAATTTCATATTTCATTACAAGAGAGCGCAAATCCTACAAATGACGCGGTAAACGTCATCTGTAGTACAATGCTATATTTAGTGGAGTTCAATACGCTCAACCAGATCGATTTAAATAGATGAATATTTACCAAAATCTTGGTAGATTAAAATTTATGTAAAACAATCGCATAGCTGTTTTTTTAATTACTATCAACATGAAAAGTTTCAAACGGAGATAAATATGCTTTCTAATTTTAAAGCAATTCATAACTTTTATTTAATTTTATTTGTAAAACTAGCAAACTGAAAAACATTCATTTTTACCATGTTGAGATTTTGAGCTTTTCTATTCTCTTCAAAATTTTTTTCAGAACTGTCGCAAAGTGGGTCATAATTTAAAAAAATGAAATGTCCATTTTTATTTTCTTTGAAGCATTCCTCACAACACATCTAACAGATTCTTGAGAGTTTTTGACATTCTCTTCTGAAAAATGAAAATACATTCGGTGGCGTGAAATAATTTCATCTTTTCCTTTGCTTACCTACAAGTAAAATGAAATTTCGCAGTATACATAAAATATTTTTTTTAGTAAGCAGGGACGATTTTCTATTATTTTAGGGCAATTTTCATTTCATAGAAGGTATATATTTCATCGTTTGAATGTAGTTCATTCTGGTTGAGTTAAAGCAGCCGATTGGAGTAGACGTATTCCCAATTGATAGCAATTATTATATATTGGACCAATTGAAGAAATTAACCTCACTTTTTTCGTTTCAATTCATTTGACTAGACGGCACATTGTAATTACACATGTAGTTTATCAAAATTAGTTCTGCTTGTAGAATATCCTTATTATAAAAGAAAACAGAACAGACGATTTCTAACCATCAGTTATAAGTAAAATAAAATTTAAAAACACAGTTCATATAAACTANATTAATTCAAAAAATATTTTTTATTTTAACTATAAGTATTTGGTAATGCTTAGACCATTAAAACAGAATAAAACTCAAAATATTGGATAAGACGTAAAGGCTTACTTGCCACCACAGAATTTAAGAACAAATTATGATGATGAGAATGAAAGATGAAAATGTCATTTTGTACTTAACAAATTTACTAAAATTATTGATGAGCACTTGAAAAGATAATTTACAAGTGTTTCTAAAATAGTCCACTTGTGTACCCGTGTAATTACGAAACACTTTTTTGTATTTGCTTTGTTTTAATTTAACGAAGAAAAATCTAATACCCTCTGGTAACATTAGACAGAGCTGAGGATTCAGACCTATTATTTCAAAATTTTTAGAAGTGCGGTTTTAATAACCGCTCATTAACATTGTTTTCATACAGTCTTCACCGGATCTGGCGGTAGTAGGTAGGCAACTGAAATTCGTTGTTCTAATTAGAATTTTAATAAAGGGGTGAAAAGAATATACGCATTTAATTACCTAACCGCAGTGATTAGGGCGACTATTAAAAAAATTAATTTTTGATGATTTTGAAGCATTAGACTGTCAAAAATTATTATTACCGTTGTTCAGTATTTCAGACTGAACCATTACATTCTAGGAAGCCTTTCTTTGTATGTACGTATTTGTTTATTTACCGATAGTTCTAGCCGTAGTTTATTGCTACCCTTAGTCCATTGTGTAGTTAAGTTCATTTATACCCCTATCATACAGTTTACAATAGTCAGCCGTTCTCGGAACTATTCTCACCAAAACATGTATATTACAGTTTCAGCTTTCTAATAACCAGTTTTCAAAATTTTCCCCCCTTAGATTAAGTTATTTCTGTATACTTATTTATATATACATGTTTTGGTGAGCCATCATTCAAAAAAGAAGCATATCATCTGTTCACCAACCAATATTTAGCAGATTCTGATTTGAACAAGTATGACAACCCTACTCGTCCTTTTTCGAAACCGAACGCGCCGTGATTTACAGTTAGAAACTGGGAGTCATGTCGGAAAACTAAATTAATATCACTTACCTTTTGACAATATAATATTTAATTACGATATTAATATTCTGCATGAACAAATATTAAGTGGGCATTAAATTCCATTTATTTTAATGTATAAAAATTATGTGACGTCACTATGTGCGTACACGCTAATCTCCGATATTACTCAAATTATTTCAATAAAATTTTGTGAATGTGTATGGTTGGTTCTTGAAAGATAAACTTTTTTATTTAACTTTATTAATGAAATTTTTGTTTATTTCATTTAGATTTCTTATTCAAACCCAATTTCAATTTCCCAAAATCCTGATCATTCAATATTTTTTTATCCATCATCAAAATGCTTTTTAGGTTCCGACGAGTTCGCGGGTAACAGCTCATCACCATAAGACCGTCAGTTCTAAGACTGGTTAGACACGCACATCTACTCTTCCCTATCTTGAGCTAATCTTCGCATTTCCCTAAAACTAGATAATCCCACATTCATAACTATTTTCTAACAGTAATCTAATTTGGGCCTACTTCTACTCCTTTTAACTCCTGTTTCTGCCTCTAATACCTATGTCGTTTATTTTTTATTGACTTCCATAGAGTCCTCTGTTTTCTTATCCTTTATAATATCTTTTTATTTATAACCTTCTCTTTTCACGGTATCCTCATCATTCGCTTGTAACACCATATTTCGAACGCTCTTAACCTTTTCTTTTTCGCTGCGCCCACCATCCATTTTTCGCACCCGCGCTCCAAACATACACCTTTAACTATTGCCGTCCTGATGACATATTTGACTTCCTAGATACCTAAAATCTTTACATTCGCTCTTTCCCTACTTTTTCTTCCCCTGCATACCAGTATTTTTGTTTTACTTTTATTTATTTTCATACAATACGTTTTGTCAATGCCGCATCAATTTTATTTAAAGCTATCTTTAACTCCTCCTTGCTAGATGCTAATATTGCTATATCATCTGCAAACCTAAGCATACCAATCTTTTGCCCTTGCACATCTATCCCTACAGTTGTACTATTTTTAATGATGTTGATCGCTTCTCTGATATATAGATTAAAAAGTAGCGGTGACAGTGTGCATCCTTGTCTGAATCCCTTCCTAATATTTACTTTATACAAACTAAGTATCACTCTTCTATCTTTGTAACTCATCCCTACATTCTAAAGTATATTTAACATCTTGTCCCATTTAACACTGTTTTTTCTAAATCTACAAATCCTATGTACGTATAATTTCCCTTTTTCTACCATTTTCTCTATTGTTACCCGTAAAGCTATAATGGCCTCCCGCGTTTATCTATTTCTTCTGAACTCAAATTGATCTTCCCCTAATAGTTCTTTCGCCCTTTTTTCCATCATCCTCTGTACAATTCTAGTTAAGATTTTAATCTATTCATCTCAATTTTTAAATTTTCCAATTTCCCTACAAAAGAGTGATACAATTCAAAAATTGATTCGTTAATAAATACTATTTTACAGAGTATCTTTGTGACAAAATTACTAAATAGAATATAATGCAAATTATTTATTAAAGCCTGGTTCCACGGTTCTCCATAAAGAAATATTACTCTCAGGAATATACCAATTGGAAGTGTAATAAAAAGTTTTTTGGTTAACACAAGCTGTTCTTGCTGTAAGCTTATACTTATACTTTTTCTTTTACTATTAAAGGTAGTATTAATCTAGACGGAAATACTTTTACCCCATTATGTCCAGCTGGCGGACAAATAGAATCTTCATGCGATATTGAATGCGACGCTCCAGCTTTAAATGAACTGGTTGCAAATCCTCTGATTGCCGATGATGAAGTTTATGGTCACAGCGCTTTTTGGGTGGTAATGTTGCTGTATGTGCTGATATGGATTTTCCAGGCTGTTGCTGTAACCAATAGTGATGCCATATGTTTTCATTTATTAGGTATGTTCCTCAATTTTGTATTAATGTTATACTCATAAAGATAGAAAATTAGAGAGTACTTAGAGGTATAAAAAAAATTATTAATATAAAAAAGATTTGACGTTGACTAAATAAAACAATATTAAAAATTTATATTGCGGTGTATACAACTGTTACAAAATTTTTTACAAATAAAAAGTAGGTATAGTACCTAATATAAGTTTATTTTGTAATATTGGTGCAATTGCTCAAGGTAAATATGAAAACTGTTATAAACCCCTTTTATTCAATATTGAATATTCAAAATGTAAAATGTACCTATGTAGTTACTGACCAAGACCTTTACAAATTTGGCTTATGTGTTCACGTACAGGGTGTCTTACGGGGACGGCTCACTGTAATATTTCAGAAACTACAGTTGTTGAAAATTTCAAAAGTTTGTACGAAGGCGTTATTGGTTATACCGGATGTTGACTTCAACATCATTATTTTAAACGGAACACCCTATATATAATGACGGTTTTGAATTTTACTTATGATTCTAGGTAGATTTTCATAAGGCTTTTCTACCTCTAAAATTTACCGTTTTCGAAAGAAAGTAGCGTAGAATAGTAGGCAGCGAAAAAACATAGCATATTTTAAACTAATAAAAGTGAAGCAACAACATTCTCAGGAGAAATAATTATACCCTCAAACTTTCCGTCCATAATTTCAAAGTGGATTAATTACATACAGGGTGTTAGATATTTAAGGGGAAATTTTCTTAATTTCAAACACTTTTTTTTTTCAAATGGAACACCCTGGATGTATTCTCATAGATTTTGCAGAATTTTATTAACTTGAATAAAATAATTCGAAGTGATCTGTATTCTGTCGAAACTGCCAGACGTGGATCGCGTTTTCGATCTTTTTTGGATCTCATCAGCGCGTCGCAGACAGCTCCGACAGAACGCAGACCAACTTTTACCTGCTGCCTTAACAACGCGTTGCAGAAAATACCACAAATGGCGCGGTAAACGCCATCTGTAGTACGATGCTACATTTTTAGCATTACGTATGCTCCAACAAGGTACATTTAAATATATGGATAGTCTTTACTTGCTGAAATGAATCCCGGCGTAGCTAACCTCAACGTGATAGTCACGTTACCATAATCGAATAAAATATTTCGAAGTGGTCTGTATTCTGTCGAAACTGCCAGACGCGGATCGCGATTTCGATCTTTTTTGTATCTCATCAGCGCGTCCATACCATAATCGAATAAAATAATTGTAGCATACGTAATCCTAAAATGTAGCACCCTACTACAGATGGCGTTTACCGCGCCATTTGTGGTATTTTCTTTATTTTCTTACCCATCTCCTCTAATTTCATAATTATTTACTGTTCTGTGTGAAAGCAACTAAAACAGTTTAATTTTTATGAAGATAGCTGTGAAATTAACAGAATTTCAAAACAAATAATACAACTTAGTTGTTGTTACTTAAACACCCATACTGACAGCTTACTAATCAAATATTATGATTCTCATGTCAGCTGGTGTTTTTACTATTGTTATCGATCGTCTACTGTATTATAATTGATTTCTTAATATTCTTCTCAATTTAAATACGAATCTTCATTTTCCATCTATCAAATAAAATTCAATAATTGATATTGACATCAGAATGAAAATATTTAATTACTAAGCTCTCAGTATAGATGTGTGAGTACAACAATTAACTTGTATTAGTTGTTTTGAAGTTTTGTTAATTTCAGTCATCAAAAAATTAAGCTATTTTATTTGTTTTCACAAAGAACATTAAATAATTATAAAATTAGAGATGGGTAAAGGGAACGATAGTATCATTCCATAGTGAATAAAATTCTGCATAAATCATACAGAGTGTTCCATTAGAATTAATGCACTTACAATTGTTTGAAGTTACCAAAATCAGTCATTAAATATATAACACCCTATATGTAATTAACCCACTTTGAAAGTATGAACGGGAAGTTTAAGGGTATAGTTATCTCTCCTGAGCATATTGTTGCTCCAGCTTTATTAGTATAAAACGGGCATGCTTTTTCGCTACCTACTACTCTGTGCTACTTTTTTTCGAAAACGGTAAACTTTAGAAATAGAAAAGCCTTATAAAGGTCTACCTTGAATCATTAGTAGAATTCAAAACCGTCATAATATATAGGGTGTTTCATTAAAGTAACGAAGTTGATGTCAACCTCCTGTATAACCGAAAGAGCTACATGCCGTTATTTTAATTGCGTAGAGCATACCCAATAACGACATTGTACAAATTTTTTCGTTTTATATCGAAGTAGTTTCAGAAATATTCCAATAGGTTATCAATGTAAGACACCCTGTATATTTGCTTCACTCTAGATTAAATTTGACCAGTAGATGGCGACATTGTGCCCATAACTTGATATTATACCAACTTGCATTTGTGGATATACTTCGTCTTAGTCAGTAACTTTTTGAAATCGTGATCCACGTCTCCTTTAGATTGGTTGCTGAGCTTAATTTTCTTTCCTGTCATAAATTATTTATTTATAATGAACGTGCTTTTCTGGTTACCACCATAAGTTAGAGTTTTATAAAACTAGGTACCTGATAGAGAAGCATCTTGATAATGTTCTTATGCATTTGTATAGAGAAAGCACCACACAAGTACGGATATCAGCGACTATGGGGCGCAGTAGGTTGGGGAATTTTTACATTCTGCTGCGGATATATAATAGATTTTCACAGTCAAGGAAAAAGTCAAAAGGATTACACACCAGCAATTTATTTAGGAATGGGAATGTTAATTCTCAACTTTATTGTTGCCTTCTTTATAAAGGTAAGACGTCTTACAAAATAGAAATAAAAGTGTTACCTATTTATCACTTTAAATACGTTCAAGATAATAATTCTTCACTAAAATATCTACTTTTCTCATAAAACCGAGCATACGTTCTTGTATTCAATAATATTAAGGGTTGACTTTACTAACCGGAACACTGGCGGGTACGAGGGAAGAGGGAGAAGGACAAGGGGGTTAGGAAAAGCTTCTCTACGAGGAAGGGAGGTGGAGAAACATAGGAAAAGAGATCACCCTTTGAGATTACTCCATAAATTATTTTTGAATACATAATTAGTATCTTACTACATGATAAGAACATGGGAAGGGTAGCGGATAAGCGTCACCTAAGTAAACTTTAATTTTAAATAAAAATTGTTTCATTTATTACGTATTACCTAATATGTAAAGTTAAGATATGATAGGGAAAGGTTTCCCTGATTCGTTTAGAGAATAGGCTTATTTATCGAAAATAGATGGTTTCCGCTACTCCCTCCTTTTCCTACTTATCAGTTCCCCAAAACAGTTATTATGTATAGAAAATTTCATGGAATAACCTCAAAATTTGATTCATCGAATTGTTCCTTTCGGTTTCAGCACCTCCCCTTCGGGTAAAAGGTTTTTTGTCCACCTCTACTATCACCATCCCCTCTAGCACTCATTATTATGTTGAATGTTACTAAATCAACACCATAATCATTAATGTCGTAACATGTTGAAACTTATTCATAATAAATTAAACACTAGTTTGGTGTATGTTTCAAAAATATTTATTTAGACGCTCTGCGTAGGTAAACGCAAATTTAATAATACTTGTTTGTCTGCAGTACATACACTACATCCCAATCCTTATGTCCATATAGTATGGACAAAATGACACAATAAATATGGATATAATGACATACCAAAATTTTAAGGACAAAGTTCGCAAATAAATCTTTTAGGCTTTTTTGAGACATCAGCACAAGAAGCGTGAGCCCAACGAAAAGAATTCATGCATTTTAACCAGCTTTCTCCCGCAAATAAAGATAATTGCAATAAATGCAGGGGCAGTCTTCTTCATCCTCGTTTTCGACGGAAAATTCTTCATTATCGGAGCTGGAATCAGTAGTTTGAGCAAATTAACGCTGCCTCTTTGGTATCTGTCTTTTTTCTGGAGCTTTAATATTAGTGCTTTTGGAACTAGGATTTTTTTTGCTATTAGGTTTGCCATCATCAAAAAGCACTTTTTTGCCTGTCTTTTCTTTTTTGCGGGTGGAACAAGAGATTCCTTCACATTTGGTTCTAAATCTGCATCCTCAGAAACACGTCTTACCACATCGGTACTATGTGGTTGCTCTTAGTCATCTTGTGTCATATTGGTTGGTTTTGTTGTATTTTGTATAGAATGGTCCATCAAACTTTTATTATATTTTTACTGAGGAACCTACGCCAAAATCAAATGTGTTTTCCGTTTCTTCTTGGGTTGGACTAGTGTTTACGTGTTTAGTTTAGCTTTAGACTGACTTGTTGGTTCAAACATGTAGTCTGGGAAAACATCAGCATTTACTGGTCATAAACCTGTACTTTTAAAGCTATTACTTGCATTTTAAACCGTTGCAACCTTTTTCCATATGCTTGAGCAAACAAACCTTCGATTTGTAAATGGGTAACAACGCGCCCTGGATGATTTTTTAACCACTTGGAGATTTCTTGATTGAAATATGTTTTTAATGGTCCGTAAATACTGACGTCCAAGGGCTGCATTCGATGAGTGCAGCATGGAGCCAGACACAGCATATGAATGCCATTTTCTTTAGCTTAAGTCAAACATTCAATGATTTTGTGACTTGCGTAACCATCACAAGTGAGAACAACTGGGTCCTCCTTACTTGCTTTCGTGCATAGTTGAAAATGTTTTAACAGTTTTACAAGCACCTCTGTGTTCATCCATCCTGATTCTTGTGCTAGTCCTAGAGTGCCGGTAGGAGCTACATCTATTAGTTCATTTTTCAGATTTTTTCTGGAAAAAATCATACATGGTGGATTAAATGAAACAATGGCATTTGTACAATACACCACCGTTACATTCGAACTTCTCTCAGCACTTGTGAGACAGCCGATTTGTTTTCTGCCGTTTTTGTGGTTTTTGGACTGTGGTGAAACAAAACCCCCCCCCCCACCATACGCACGCACGCCGCATATATGTACACACACACACACACATACAGGCACACACATACACAGAGATAAACACACACACACATTTACAAATTCATCTTACCAATTTTTCGATGCGCATTCAGTTATTGTACTCTTGATCAACGCGCGAGATAAGGGTGTACTGACTCAATTGGCTTAAATTGTATCTTGATCATTTTTTTAGAAAAGCTAAAGGATGCACAATTGCGAAACGAACATTTTGAGTACGCGCTGTTTCATTATACGTAACACAGAAAAGGGTCAACACAAATGTACCATTCAAGACACTGTTATAATGTTTAAAATATTGCAACATTAAGAGGATATTTATAAATTAGATGAAACTTTTTGCAAAAAAGAATTAATTTCGTTCTCGTGGTAAATTGATTCCATTTTTGATGGAAATGTAAACACACATTTGAAATCTTCTGTTCTATAAATTATTCTGCGATTGATGTACATCCGAACAGACGATATTTGCAAATGCAAATTGAATATTTAAAATTAATTAAAAATACACATTCATAAAATCCGGGAGGCTTTAGAGGCAGCAGTACATAAAATTCAAAAATTTAACTTGGCGTATGGTCACATTCCAGTGCAAATCAATTAAATCGGAATCGATGAACTAATCAACTGGCATATTAAACAAGCAAACATTGTCGATTGCCGGGGAGATAGAAAGATCCATTTTACATAAAAGAAGATTAAGCCGCTTCAGTTTCAACTACAATTCGTTGTATCAATAATACATTCATTGGATTGAAACTTATAAAAGTACGCTAAATTTTTCTGACTAGACAAATATTACAATTCTACGGGAATCAATTTCAACATTTCTAATTTTTACTAATTATATTTTATTTTTGAAGTGACAAGCTATAGAGGGTTTTAACTAGATGCAATTGGAAATTGCATGATGAATAAAATGTTAAAAAAAACATAAGCACTCACTCATGAGGAATGTCAAAAGAAGTGAAATTTGTAGAACTATGAAATAGCATTGTCTTTTCTCAAATTAATTGTAATATCAATAATTAAATTAAAATTGCATAATTTGTAAATTACGATTATTAACATTAGTCTGTTTTTTTTTTTTAATTTAAACCAATTAACAAGAATTTCGTAAAATTATATTTTGCAATAAAAGAAAATACTTTCTGAAATGAAAATTAGAGCCTTTTTGCAATTTTTTTATCTAAAAATTTCAATAGTGTAAGATAATAAACCATAATTTTGCATTAGTAACTATATCTTCAAAATTTAACACATAAATGTAACATTATTGTAAAATTTTATAGAAAATTAAAATCTGTGATAAAAATATTATCAAACAAATGGAAATCTGTTTTAGTAAGATAACTTCTAAGCTACTATGAAGTATTCATTGCATGATATGTTGCAAAGAGAAGAATAAATAACATCAAATGTTTAAAAGCAAATATTGATACTATTATTGTATATATTTGAATATAAATGCTTTGCTTTCGTTATTCATTTTCCTACATAAAAATATTTTGTGCGCACAAAAAATTTTAACGAACACGATTAATGTGTTGGTGTATACGTGTACAGTCCGCTGCGCGTGCGCCTTGGTATCAACGCATGTCGGTGACGCGAATCCATAAGTTCGATCAACGCGCTTAAAGAGGCTTTCACTTCAAAAATTTCTAATAATACCTACAATCTGAGGCCGCTCCTGGGCGTGAATTGACAATACAGGTATTAGTACAGCGAATTATGACAACAGCTAATAAGCAACTACATTGATGGAGAATGGAGAATGTAAACAGTACCGGTTGTGGAACGACCAACATAATATAATAATGCAAAAAATTAATAAATAAGAACTTTGTTCATCGCTGCTAGCATACAGCACCATTTATGGTACGCCTCAACATGGCATTGGGAACATAAAATAAAGATAACATTAACGTTACGTAAACACGAATAAGTAAATTAAAATTCTCTGGAGAGGTAATTGTAGTTTTATTACATGTAAGGCAACTTCCCATGCTACCATTGAGGTGTTGCCAAGATGCGTTACCTACATTTTTAATGGGTGGTTCTCTAAAAGACCTACCTTCCTATTACACAAAATCAATTGTAACAGCAGAAAAACACACACACATTTGTTTGTATGTACATAAATAATACCGAAAGCAAAATTGTGTTGGGATAAGCACTACCCATATTTTTGGTCTGGTATAGAGACGTCACATTACTGGAACTAAAAAAATCTTGGTTGAATATACTTATGTTCGTACTTGAAGCAACTTAATTCCTTAACTTAAGAAAATAAAATTCTGAAAGTAAGGAATTAAACTTTCTAGTACTGAGAAGAACTTTCAATTTCGAATTTTTAATTAAAAGCAATAGGTCTTCAATTAAAATGCATATAGTTTTAAGTATACAATACTATGATTCTTCAATTAATAGTTAAAGTATTATATTTCGAGAAAGAAACGTTTTGGTATGAATATGACTTACATGATGAGATAGAAATTACTTGACTCAATAATTTTCAGTTTGTAATTTCAAGATAGTATTCTTAAATTACTACTGCACTGCTGGAATCAAGATAATACTTTTGTTGCAGTATGATGAACCGACACACAAGCCAAATATCTTTAGAGATGTGGGACGACTTTTAACAAATGTTCGTTTCCTCGTATATATCGTGTGGTCTATTTTTGTGGGAATATGCGTAGCGATGGTATGGAACTTTCTATATTGGGTGGTGGAAGATATCGCTGCTGAAGCTGGTTGTGACTCAACGACATGGATTAAAACTCTTGAAGGTCTCATGCAAGTTATGCAGGTACAGCAATATCGATTGTTTTAAGAAACAACCTTTTTTCTAAAACCTTATGTAGACAGTAGGCTTGTACAAATTGTCCCAAACAGACCAAAACGAGTATGCGTACTGAGTGAAGACCTCAATACTTAGCATCTATGTAGTTATGCTATTCGATTTTTAAGAATTTTAAGGGTACGAATATTCTTTGTAATCGTTGCTCAGCTTTTACATTCAATAGAATTGCACAATTTCTCTAGTTTCTACCTCAAAATCTTTGTTATTCAATTGGTGTGTGTAAGCTTCTCTTTCATCAAGAAGTCGACACGTGGATTATTTGGTTGGACTTACATCTAAAGAATACTTAGTTTGCTGGGTCACATTAGATACAGTTTAATTAAAAGAAAAAAGCAATAGTATCAGCAAAAGATATCCTGCTACTGTGGAAGTGAAGTGATACCTAAAATTTTCGCAGTTGATGCTGATAGCACTTGCAGTTGCATTGCATTAAATGAATAAGTGAACAAGCACAATATTATAACTACTGTGTATACTTTATAAATAAGTAATAGAAGATGATACTATATTCTATTTTAGAATATCTAAACAATGCATTCACATCTTACTGACGGTTGACAAACTGGGTCCGTAAAATACGCCCATATAAGTTTGAGATCTTAGTCACAGTTGAGCGTGGTCCAAAGCATGGATGCTGCATGGAGTACCGCGAAGAGTTTCACAAAGAACGATTTGTACAATTTGTATCCGTGCCTTGACTCTACACCCGAAACGGTGTAATGTGAACCATTATTAATTTTTAGCTACTTGCTACGATCAGCCCATGCGAAAACGCAACTAATACAATTTAGGCACCACTGTACGAGATCTGTTCAAAAAGTATCGCGAATTTAGTGTTTTTTCAAAAATTATTTATTTTTTTAATGAATCTAATTTGTTCCCTTTAAAGTAATCCCCACCATATATTATACAATTGTGCCAACATTTTTCCTAAAAGTCCTACAATCCCTGAAGCACTTCCAAAATTCCTTTTTGTGATCTTATTCAGCTCCTCCTTCGATGCCATCTTTATCTCCTCAAATGGCAACGTAGCGTCGTCTTTTCATGGGCCTCTTCAGTTTCGGGAAGGAGAAACACTCACAGGTGTCTAAATTTGAAGAATACCGTGACTGCGGTTAGTAGTGTGTTATTTTTGGCCAAAAATTCGCTCAAGCAACGATGTATGAGCAGGAGCGTTATCATGGTGGAGAAGCCAATTTTTGTTCTTCCACAAATCCGGGCGTTTCTTGCGGATCCTTTCGCGCAAATTTCGCATGACTTGCAGGTAATATTTCGTAATGACCGGTCTACCCTGCGACAAGAACTCATGATGCACCACGCCCCTGCATTCGAAAAAAACTGTAAGCGAAACCTTTACATTCAACCTAACTTGGCGCGCTTTTTTCGGTCTTAGCTCGTGCGGAAACCTCAATTGGAATGATTTGGTTTCACGTCATAACCATAAGCCCATGGGTTCGTCGCCAGTTATGACTGTTAAGAGAAAATTTGGTTCGTTACGGACAGAGCCCAACAGGTCCTTAACAACGTTAATGTGATGCTGTTTTTGGTTGAAATTGAGCAATTTTGGTACGAATTTCACGACGACCCATCTCATGCCCGAATCATTAGTAAAAATCGAATGGCAGGAGCCAATCGATATGTTTAGCTTGTCAGCAACTTCTCTAACGGTGATTCGACGATTGACCACTATTATTTTCTTCACTTAATCAATATTTTCGTCTGTTGTTATGCTCGAGCGTCAGGCACGCGTTTCGTCGTTCACATCTTCTCGGCCCTCTAAGAACATTTTGTACCACCGATAAACGCTGCTTCGGTCCAACGTAACTTCACCGTATGTCACAGTCAAATTGGAGATGCGTCTGTGCACTTAATTTTTGTTTTTCACAAAAAATTTGCTATAGATTGTTTGATCCATTTGTTGGAATAAGCAAAAATGGAAGACGAGTCAAAACACGTTCAAGCAAAGTAACTGTCAAAAATTAACTGAACATTCTACATGGCCGAACTTGTCGCTATAAGTGAAAGAGGTGAGTACCAACATAACGCTACAAAAATAATCGAAAACCAAACATACGTGACTCTCGGAAATTCAAAATTCGCGATACTTTTTGAATAGATCTCGTATGTGCACCACTACACCTCACCTGAAAGGTTTTAATGCCCTTGCCTACATTCCTATGTCTATGACACTTAATCTACCGCTATGAACATAGTGGTAGTAGTGAAATATTACTGAGTAAAGTTGAGCAAAAATTACAAAAAAAAAATACAACTTGGAAAATAATGAAAATCAGATCGTGTACTTACGTAAAAGTTATTTTGATAGGCCTTTAGGTTCTCAATCGCATCCTCGCTTTGGTGCGTAATTATCTGACACTCTGCGCATGCAATCAATTCTGCATAACCCAGGACACTTGTGTTGTAGTGTTTAGCTGGAGAGCTTCCTTTCTTTTTCCTTTCCGGATGGATATTGAAATATGTGGGTCACGTTAACTGTATGACTTTGGTAACTTTTGTTCTTGGAATAAGATTTATGTTATATTCTATTATCAAAAATCCATGGTTATTTCTACCAGTAGAAATGCTTAATGGAATAACCTTCGGATTGTTCTATAGTACCCTGGCATCATATGCAAGTTTGGTAGCACCTCCTGGCGCCGAAACCACCTGTCAGGTATGTTTATTTTAATGCTTATTAACGTTTGCAATATAAAATGTATCACAATTTATCTATATGGAGTATATTCCGTTGCAGGGAATTGCGGGTGCAGTTTTTGAGGGCGTAGGAGTCAGTTTGGGAAGCCTGATGGGAGGATATCTTATAGAGATTTACGGAGGATCCATGACGTTTAGAATACTCAGTATAGCAGCGTTTGTATTTTCCGTATTGCACGCTTTGGTTCAGTTCATTCTTCAAAAGTGTTCTCCAAATAATGCACCTAATTCAGATAAAAACTTGAGTGAATAAAATAATTTTACAATACGCCTGTTTTTTTAGTTCATACTTTAGACTCGATTTGTTCTGGTGATAGGACGAAGAAATAAAAATAACGCGAAAACGGTAAACTATTTAATGTATAAACAAAACAAATCTTAGACTAGAAATAAAATATGAAATTGGCGCGTAATGTTACAATTTTGAGATAGATGAATTTTTGTAAAAAGGGTGATAACCAATAAGATACTGGTGAAATCTCGAAATGCCGTTTAGAAGAAATACTGAGAATTTAAGTTTATACCCATCATCATCATCATCATCATAAGGTCGTCAGTCCTAACACTGGTTAGACACGTACCTCCTCTCTCTACTCTTTCCTATCCTGAGCTAAACTTCTCATTTCCCTACAACAAGAACAACCCTCATCCTTAACCACTTGGGAACAGTAATCTAACCTAGGCTCTTAACTCCTGGTTCCGCCTCTAATATGTCTCTAACTAGACCTTCATGATTGAGAAGGTGACCTACCAACCTATCTCGCCTATTTTTTATTGACTTCCATAGAGTCCTCTATTTTCCTCTTCTTTCTAATACCTCTTCATATCTGACATTTTCTACCCACGTTATCCTCATCATTCGCCTATAAAACCACATATAATTGCAATTAGGAAACAGCAGTTAGTATACAGAATTGAATTGTTAAAAGGGATAATAGGAAAGTATGTATAGGCAATTAAATAGTCGTTTAAGCGAAGAATAGTTACAGAGCAGTTAAAGAGTTAGTATAGAAATAGAATTATAAGAAAAAAAATATTTACACAATAATAATACACGCAAATATAAGTAATAAAGTTAAACAGACATAGAAAATACCACAAATGGCGCGGTAAACGCCATCTGTAGTACGATGCTACATTTTAGGATTACATATGCTTCAACAAGGTCCATTTAAAAATATGGATATTTACTTGCTGAAATGAATCCCGGCGTAGCTAACCTCAACGTGATAGGCACGTTACCATAATCGAATAAAATAATTTGAAGTGGTCTGTATTCTGCGACACGCTGATGAGATCCAAAAAGATCGAAATCGCGATCCGCGTCTGGCAGTTTCGACAGAATTATTTTATTCGATTAAACAAACATATCAACAAATATACAAACACACACTTGNTATATTATATTCTAATCATGTTCAGATTTCAATTCTTCTATATTTACGTTTGAGTGCAAACATTTATCTACTAGCAGGTAATTTACATTAGCTAGATAGCAATTATAGCAACATTTGCCCATCCGTGTGCAAGAACCCAGTACCATCAATACCAAACATTTTTACTGTTGCACTTATTTAATTTTATGTAGTAAGTATATTATATATATACTGTACGTTTACCTAAAAATCACATACACAAATGTATCTTCACTTCTAGCAGTTCTCTTTAAGTAACAAGTTTAAAAGTATTCATAGGTGATCGTTGTCGACGAAACTTCTTAGAATTTATAATACGAATTATTTCTTTAAGTGCGCAACAAGCAGGAAAGCGTATTTTATTTTTCCGGTGTTGCAAATTGCTAACGTGCAATTAATCTTTAACAATTATCTCTAATGGTATCTTCGTCATTTCTGATTTTTATGCAAAGTATTAACGTATTGCAATGGCTCAGCATTTCTATTTGCTTTTCTAAAGATGTTTTGAAGCTAATGTAACCAACTTTCTACTATTTATTGAAGTGAAACTTCTTTACGCACGGTAGGGTAAGTTCGTTTCATGCGAGTTTCTATGTAACGAAATCATGTAACGGATGTCCCCCCTCTATTCGGCCACGTAGTCGAGTTCGCAGTGGGGATCGCTTGAGCCGTGAGCGCGCTGCAATGCAGCGTTCGTTACATGCAACTCCGGCATGTGTAGTGTAAAATTTAAATTCATAGTGTACAAATAATACCATTAAACCAATTCCTTAACCCCTATCCCGGTATGTTTGTGAAAAAACGCCTAATTAGACAGTTAAACTAGGTTTATCTACAGTATTACAATAGTTAAAAAGCAAACAAAGAATAAATAAAATATATAATTAACGATATAACCTGACAATAATTAAATGTATTAGTTTAATTGTTCGATATACACCAAATTTAGCTTTAAGAAGTTGTTTACACTTCCGGTAAACTCACGTGTAACTGCTCGAACCATTAAAATAATACATTATTTATTATCAGCTGAAATCGTTAATTATTTACTTTTATTTACAGTTTAGTTCCTTTTTATATTATTGCCATCTGTAGTCCATCGTATTGCAATTAATTTCTTAAAACTCTTCCTAAATTGAATACATATTTTCGTTCTAATAAGTCAGGACGGAAGGAGTAGTAGGGATGTAAAGCGGAGGATAGCGCAGGGTCGTGTTGCCTTTAATAAAAAGAAGTCACTTCTGCGCTCGCGAACGGTTAAATTAGAAAATCGAAAAAGGTTGTTAAAGGTGTATGTTTGGAGTAGGCGGAAAAGAAAAGGTTAGAAGCCTTCGAAATGTGGTGTTATAGGCGGATGATGAAGATAACGAGGGTAGAAAAGGTTAGAAATGAAGAGGTATTAGAGAGAATAGGAGAACAGAGGATGTCAAAAAAAATAGGCGAGATAGGTTGGTAGGACACCTTCTCAGGTATGAAGGTTTAGTCAGAGACATATTAGAGGCAGAAACAGGAGTTAGGAGGGGTAGAGGTAGACCTAGATTAGATAACTGTTCGCAAATAGTTAAGGATGTGGGCTGTTCTAATTTTAGGGAAATGCGAAGTTTAGCTTAGGATAGGAAAGAGTAAAGGTACGTGTCCAATCAGTCTTAGGACTTACGACCCGATGATGATGATTCCTAATTAAAATAATACTCAATAATTGACATTCAGAATTAAAATATTTAATTGCATAACTGTTAATATGGGTGTTTGAGTGGCAACGATTAACTTGCTGTATTTGTTTTGAAGTTCTGCTATGAAAAAAATTAAACAATTGTAGTTGCTTTCACAAAGAACAGTAACTAACTTGAAATCTAGAGACGATAGGTAAAGGGAACCATAGTACCATTTGAAAGAGAATAAAATTCTGCATAAGGCTATGCAAATATATACAGGTTGTTCCGTTTGAGAAAATGGACTTACGATTGTCTAAAGTTAACCAAATCCGCTATTAAAAATCTAACACCCTGTACGTAATTAACCCATTTTGAAAGTATGGATGAAAAGCTTGAGTGTATAGCTACCTCTTCTGAGAATACTCCAATTTTGTTATTATATAATAGGCATACTTTTTCGCTGCCTACTGCTCTGTGCGACTTTTTTTAAAAAATTAATGTTTGGAAAACAGTAAATTTTAGAAGGAAAACCTTATGAAAGTTTATTTAAAAAAACAAAGTTGATGTCAACTTCCAGAATAACCGGAAGTGCTACGTAGATGCCATTATTTTTATTGAAGAGAACACACTCAATAACGATACTATAAAAATTTTAAAAATTTAAATCGAATTAGTTTTTGAAATATTCTAATGGGTAGTAACCGTGAGACACCTTGTATGCTCTAGCGTTTTGATTATTGAGAAAACAATTACTTTAGATATAGAAGGACTAGTGCACTCTAGCACCAAACCGTTTATTTAGAACAGAAAATTTTAATTGCCACTCATAACTAAACGGTTTTCTACAAGTACAGACTCCGAATAAATCTATTGCCTTCTATTTCATAACAGCAGGAAACTACTTAACTGGAAAGCGTTTCCTTCATTTATTAAAATAAGATCAATAACTAGTTGCTTCGTATTCCGATAGAGACTACTGTGGTGTAGCATGTAATTTTTTACCTTTCGCGGATAGGAGTACGCCTGTTTAGAGTTGTAAATGTTAGTTCTCGTTCTTTCGGGTTGTAAATTTTGTATACTTTTTATTTGAGAATATTTTCGATTTTCAGAAAGGAAACTAATACATACCGATTTATTACATCTGACTCTAACCATTGTTTTCAACACAAACTAGCCGCTTTAAACTTTCTTCTCAATATATTAGTTAAGTTTCCTTTAAATAATTTAAGAACTGTCTTTAATTAAGGACGTAGCTATTTTCAACGGTGTCCCTTCTGAAATTCTCCATAAAACGATAAGAAAGCTGAAATTTAACGCCTATATTAAAAATGTCACAACACTGTCCAGTTCATCGCAAACTTAACAAAAATTTTTTACATTACCTTTCACCCTATAGATTTAGGGATAGACAAAATTTTTAAAGAATTTAATCTCATTAGAATTTTCAAACCAAACAATAGCCTAAAAGACCTTTTAGAAAATACAAAAGATAATTAGAAAACAACAACAATCCGATATTTATGAAATTAACTGTGAAGGTTGTGAACCTAAGTATGTTGGACAAACAAAATGGGCTATTTCAACGAGATATAAAGAACATATTGCTCACTTTAGAATAAGAGATATGATAAGGCAAATGTTGCCCAGCATATTTTTAAAACAAACCCCCCTAGGACCTAAATGTTTAAAATTAGTCATAGAAAACTCTTGCAAATCCAAACTTGGGAAAGTTTATACATTCACACAAATATAATCTTATGAATTCAGATTTTTGTCCAATCCCTAATTCTGTCTTGTTACAACTATTGCAATAGGTCTAATTGATTATAGTATTAAGCTTTTTCTCCTCTTTTTTCCTTATAGTTTCCGAATTGTGAAGCATGCGTGGTTAATATTGACCTTTTAAACCCTCCCAACTGCGGTTATAGAACACGTTCGTTAACTGTTTTTCCTTTTTTTCCCCGGATTAAGCACGTTGTCGTGAAGCATGCGTTAATTACTGAACACACATGAACATTTGTAAAGTTGGTTTTCTTAGGCCAACAGCATTTTACAAATGACATTGAACGTATTCAAGTTTCCCTCCCAACTCTTCTTCTATTTTCCACTATCTTTTCTTTTCGGTCCTCAACCCTCTCAAGTAGGAGAAAATTATAAATTTTAGAACCAGTCCACATACACACAAACAACAACTAAAATCACCGAACACACAAAACACATGGCTGAAGAGGATATGAATTGATAGGTCCTATAACGGCCTGAGGTAAAGGGGTTTTAGTTGGTAGGTCCCAGGACACCTTCCTCGGGAATCCGACACAACTCAGTCGTACAGATGAGTGGGTGTCTTTTGAAGATTTCCCTCTTCCACGAAAACAAACAAAAAAAATTAGAACCAGTGATATTACCATTATTAGGTAGTTAACCTTTCGAGGTTGACTAGATGCACCGACATCATTGAAATTAATTTATAGAGGTAATCGAAATACAAATTTAAATCTGGAATAATTTTTTACGATCCCCAATAATACAATAGTTTTCAATTTTATTTTGGGGGTGCTTATTTTATAAGTTTTACGATTTTGCAAGTGCTGTTGTTCTTGTTAATATCTCTGAGTTTCACAGGTTATAAACGTCCCTCTCTTGCAATATTTTGAGTTTGAAAGCCCCGACTTGTAAGTGTCCATCGAAATGTTTAAAGGGGGTTAATAACCAATGGTTACATTCGTCACACCTTTGGTATTATTTCGTAGTTTTAAGTTTTATGTATAAAAATTGAGGCAAGAGTCTGGAAAAGACCCAGCGGTTTGGTCTAGAGGTTTAGACCATTGCTTAGCATTCGGGTGGACACCAGTTCGATTCCGGGCCCGTCTGCCTTGGTCTAACTTTTTCTGTGGTTTTCTTGAATCACTTAGGTAAATGCTGGGGCAGTAATACTCCACAGATAATTTTTCATTCCCTTCTGTTTTCATGTCGTCCGTCTCATCTTTCTCACCCGAACCACTACCCACCCATTCCCATAATTCCTGATAGAAAGCTGAAGAGGACCTTCCGCCCTATCTTCCATTGTAATCCAGAAGGACTGCCCGTCCATCAGCATTAGTGGCTGGTGGGAATGAAACATCCACAAACAAGTGTGGAAAAGGACTTCCATCAATTCTTATTATTAATCATTCGTTGAAGTTGGAGATACTCTTCGAGTAACGGTAAATTTGTACATCCGCGTCAAAACTCTTCCTATTAACGCTTGTTGTACTTATATAAAAGGGTAAAAATTTTTTATACAATTAAATTTGCAAATAGACAAATTAAAGCCCAAATATTTAATAGAGAAATGGTTGTGATGTCGGAAAGAAGAGGTGATCCATCGATGCGTATAATTAGAAAATCGCCGACTAGATCATACACTCGCGTGGAATTAGCGATTGCAACCCTATACTCCCCTCAGAGAACGAACCATCGGATACCCGTGCAGCGGATAGTTGAATTTAATCTCCCGTAATGGCTCTTGGCTATTACTTGATAATTTGTTGTTGATTTACCCGAGATAAAAATGTCCAGTCTCTCAGAGTCTCTGAAAGCGAGACTCGAGTCTCCTCCTCACATCGAGTCTCTCTGGTGTCGCTGCGAGAGGCTGTCGAAAGACATGGTTAAAATTTACTTAAACTTAAAGAGTTCAACATACTTCAGAGATCCCAGTTTTTCTACGAGAGACTCGAGTCTCTTAATTTTTTGGTTTTATTTGATTTATCTGTGAAAAACTCAAATCTCTGAATTAACAATTTTATCGTTCGAGTCTCTTATACAGAGACTGTGAGAGATCCATAAAAACACCTAGGCAATAATTAAGAGACTGTGAAAGACCGTGAGAGACGCTCTCAGATACGCTGAAAGACTCTGAGAGATTGAAGAGAGACTGACAATTTTTGTCTAGGGTATACCTGATCATTTGTCATTAGTTTAACTCTTCAGCATAAGTTAATTTAGAGATAGTTGTGCTGAATATACAACATAAAAGAGAAAACGTTTGTTTTAATGGTAAACCTCTCCAGTGGCAAGCAACTACAAAATAGATGCGAACCTCTATCTCTATTCCTTTATCTAAGTTGCAAGTAGCCTATCCTTCTCATATTATAGAATTCAAGAATCCACTTTTTCTCGGCGACCTGTCCCATTTCCTTTACAACCCCTAAAATTTCTAGCTACTAAACTACCACGCGAGACTAGTTTATTTCTCTTTCCAATAATCTGCCTACAGAAACCTTGACCTTCTGATCGAAAGCAATCCAGATGAATGTTGAAAGCTAGTTGGAACTCCAAAGTTGACGCAAAATACACGATATTCTTACCAAAAAGTTATTTTAAAATTATATAATGTCGTTCTGATTTCGTACTAACATAACCAATATTTAAGATTAGATTGTATAATAAAAAACTGAAATGAAAGGAAATTATTTACCTGATAAAAATACTTCAATTCAATACACGATAAGAATTAAATTAAACTCATAAAATATTAATTTAAAGAGAACCAACATAAACGAATAAAAAATATGCTTTTATTGCAAAGGAATTGTGTCACTAAAGTCATAAACTATATTATAATATAATATAAAATATTCATAAACGACTAGTAAAATCAACAAACAGTTAATTAACGTTAACCAAACGAAGATGAACCCAAATGTAGAAACTACACCGGTAAACACTCTACCAGCTAGCGAAGCTATCCAGCGTTCGCCAAAAAGAAGAAACACTTAGAATGCTGACTACTATTTAAGAAATATTAGTATAACGAACGCATACTTTCCCTAATACAGCAGCGATGTAAATACTAGACAAATTCGACTTAATGGTCATCATATCAGCAGTTATCAATCTTCTAAAAAGCACAAACACTACAGCCGATGAAGCTTTAAAAACTAAAGAAAACTTTTGGGTGTTTTATTCCCACCAGCCACTAATGCTGGTAGGCGGTCTGTCCTTCCGGACTACGCTGGAAGGTAGAGCGGAAGGCCCTCTTCAGTCTCCTTTCAGGAATCATGGGAATGGATAGCGGTGGTTCGGGTGAGAAAGATGAGACAGACTAAATGAAGACAGAAGAGAATGAAAGATTATTTATGGAATATTATTGCCCCACCATTTGCCTGAGATCTAAGGAAACCATAGAAAACTTGGATAAAGGCAGACGGACTCAGAATTGAACCGGCGTCCTCCCGAATGCTAAGCAATAGTCTAAACCTCTAGGCCATGCCGCTTGGTACAGCCGAAATTCACTGCCTTACTTATATGTATATATGAAATGAAAAGTTCCCTCGTCCGTTCCCTCGGATTGAAGGCTTCGGCCCCAGAGTCTTGTATATTCGCGAAAGGAAAAATGCACATAGAAAAGAAGTTGTGCCAGAGAGAAAGATTCAAAGTGGAGCTTATGTAATGGAATAGTCTCGTCATGAAGCCGTCAGTGTACAACGGTACAACTAAAAAACAAAATCGGGCAATGATATTATTTAAATATTGTTTGGACCTTAAGTCTTAAGAGACTTGGTGCAATTTCCTTTTTAGTTTTGATATTCCACTAGCTAATCTTTACGTTTTATTAATTTCTGTATAATATTATGCAACTCTTTTTAACAAAATAACATTTTAGGGGATAATAATATTTACATCTTCAAATTCTTAGTACAACATGCAATTAAATACTTTTATTTTTCCTGAATAACATGTTTTGTAAAATGTAATTTCTACTACAAGGAAACGTAAGTATCTTTGTAGAAATATAATAAATAAATAACATAAAGGAAAGGAAGTTGATTATTCATTCATGGTACGGAGTTTCACCATTATGTGAGATAACCTATTGATAGATTAAAATGATGTTTTATTACGAAAATTTCCATTCAAATCCATTGTGTTTTTATTACTATCTTCTAAAATAAAATTACCGTAAGTAAACATTATAGCTACGTAAAAGAATTATGTATTCATTCTTATCTTTTTACTTTTATATAAAGCTGATGCTTTATGAGACTAATTGTAAGACAAAACTAAAACGAGTGGTATTTCTCTGGGTTTATGTTGAGGCGTGTAATGTAGATAATATGATAATTTTAATCCAGTAGCTTTAGCTATAGTGCGTATAATTCTTGTTAAATGTATACGTAAATGGAATGATAAAAATAATCGTTAGGTACTGGAGAGAAAATTACTTAAATACTGTTTAAATAATTCTTAGTTTATAGTTTTACAAATAGTAGATGATAATCATTACTTTTACTTTGACAATTAATTGAATAAAACCGTTTTAAGGCGAGTGTGTCAAGCACGTGTCAGCACAGTCTATTTCAATTTGTTAGAATTGTGACCTTGAAGAAATCTGCGCGAAGATAGAAAGAATACACACTAGGCGTGAGCAAGACAAAAATACTTGGAACAAGCTTGAACGAGCAGAGCTCTCGATGGGCGGCTAGAACTGTACAGTACTAGACGAAAATGTTTAGCAATTTCTTAAAACAAAAATGTATATAAATTAACAATAGAAAACAAAGCAAAAGTTTTATAGGTGTGCAGAACGTTAAGTTAATTCACTAGTTATTATTTTTAGCTAAATATGCGTTTAAATAAAGCATATCCTTAAATTTTAACGAGGCAGTTTAAATAATTTTGCAAATGAGCTCCGCAGACAAATATGATTGAATTTGGAATTATGCTACGGCGCATCCTAATAAAGGGAAGGGGCATATCTCAAACTTCTTGAAACGAATAATAATTACCTACCTGCATTCACCTAGACCCTAGAGCCTAGACCCTAGACCCATTTATAACTATTTCAAACTACTTCTTACAATTGCAATAAAAATAATTCTACGTTCTTAGGGACGCCAGTCACTGCAGTTGACAAAACATCAGATAAACGATACCATTAGTGTTCTCACCTAAATAGGGACAATCCTAAACCACGCCCATCAAACCCGAATATCAGCATTATTTAATTACACCGGCCGTGAACGCCTAATTCATTTTATCAATGAAAATAATGTTTTTAGGAAATTCAAACTGTATGGCAAGTAGTAAGTTTCACGTAATTAAGCACATGTTTCATGTTTATTTACAAAAGTTACTTTCGTTTATTAGAAATCCTTGATCTTAATAACAATTTTTTTGCAATTTGCTGTTTAGTAATTGGAGAGCAAACAATACTTCATTTACATATATGTGCTTATGCAATTTTTAACTAACACCCGGTGTAAAGTGAAATACGACTGCGTATTACACACGTGAACAATTGGAACGAATTTAAGTTTAATTCATAATAGTGATTGTTATTATGTGCATGAAACTTATTTGTGTATTCAAGGCGTTCCAAATTTGTATCGGGTTCATATGATGAAAGATAAACTTATTCTCCGACTGTTCCGACTTGTACAACAACATGCTTATCATTTTATAAGTTACATTGAAAAACATACAAGAAAACATCTTTGTACAAGTTAATAAAATTACTATTACTCAAATATTCCGTTCGTTGACTTCGATTACAAAGTACGAAATAAAAAATTACGTGAATAGTTGAAGATCTGTGTATAATAATAAACTGTTGTGTGTAGTTATTTATAATTATAAAGTGCGTGAATGTGTAGTGTTTGTTAAAATTAATTTAATCATCGTTCAGGTAAATATCGCTTTCCTTTAATATTTTACGAAAATACTGTTTTTTTATCAAACAGATATAGATCTAATACGTATCTCTACCTATTTATAATTTTTACCTCAGTAGGTACCATTGATAATTATTTATTTAATTACAAATAATTTCGCAGCTTTCTGAATATCTAAAGTAATTTTTGCTGTAAAATCAATGACTAAGTGTTTAAATTCTAAGTTTTCTGTAACGAACCAATTAGAAAGATTCAAGTTATGAGCACTTTACAGAAAATAATGCGAGTGCCAATTAAAGGAAAGTTTTCATTTTAGAGGTACCTAAACAGGGAAATTTGAGGGTGGGTATATAATTGCTCCCTGCAAACTTTTAAACATCTCTCTACCTTGATATTGTTGATTCTTCCATCTTGGGTGTTCGGCAGATTCCACAAAGGCCTCAGTCCTAACAGTTTGTTAATAAATTCACTATTATCTCCTGTATAAACAAGAAAATACTTCATCAAAATTTTTAGTACTTACTAGAATTTTCGTTCCTGTTTGTGTAGATGTAGAGGGTAACATATACAAGGTGCTTCTGAAATTAGTAGCAAGCTCTGAAGGGTGCTAAGTAGATCCAATAGGGAATCACATAGTGAGTAAGCCAGCATGATTAATGGTTAATAAAATTTGTGACAAAACCAAAAGAGTTGCAATTCGAAGCCCGCCATGGGCTTAAATTGGCAACGTACAGAAAAATTGTGATAACAACTAAAAGCCGCTACACCGACGAAGAATGTAAACAGTGACGGTTGTGTTGTGTAAAGTAAATATGAACAGGTTACTATTACACCACTGCACATAATAACATAATAAACATCTTTAATCACACTTAATCTAATCTAATAGCAAAATGCAAACAATGCATGGTACCAAAATACAATAGAAATTCCAAAAAGATTGTTAATTGTGTATGCTTGGAGCGCGGCGTTGTACGGGTGCCAAACATGGGCGACGGGCGCGGCGAAAAGGAAATGGTTAGAAGCGTTCGAAATGTGGTGTGATAGGCGAATGAATGAGGATATCGTGGATAGAGAAGGTTAGAAATGAAGAGATATTAGAAACAAGAGGAGAACAGAGGACTCTGTGGAACTCATACGAAATAGATGAAATAGGTTTGTAGGACACCTTCTCAAGCATGAAGGTCTAGACAGAGACAAATTAGAGGCAGATACGGGAGTTAGGAGGGGTAGAGGTAGACCTAGATTAGATTACTGTTCGCATATAGTTAAGGATATGGTTTGTTCTAGTTTTAAGGAAATGCGAAGATTAGCTCAGGATAGGAAACAGTGGAGGTGCGTGTCCAACCAGTGTTATGATGATGATAGTGTCTTATTACCTCCTGCTTCCTACTTTTTTCAGAAACACCCTAGGTATATCGATTACAGAATCGACGAACTCTTTGATTTCTAGTCATATCCAACATCAAATAGTACCAAACTGATTAAAATAACACCCCATTTTATGTATAATTGTTAATTAATAAGTAGAATGTAGAGAATCGGATACCATAGTTCAAGAAAAAAAAAAGCACTTTTTCCAATTATACCACGAGAGTTTGCGTAAGTGAGTTTACTTCGCCGGCTTATTATTAAATGCCTAATATAAAACATGAACGGTACTGGACTTTGTTTATTAAAATACATTCAAAAAATGAGCATGTATTCAAAATATTTAACTTCATGTTACGTACATAATACGTACTTAACATTACGTATTATTGTATTTTCAACTGATTTGCATTCGTGATTAAAATTATATTGCGAGCAGATTTATAGGAAGTAAAATTGAACGTTAAATTAGCAATTTCTTGTTCTTATTTATACTTTAATTAATTAACGCCCAATTTCTGCTTTACAGTTTTATATAATAATTTCATAGTTTTCAGTTTCGATGAGACAGACAAATGATTGAAAAGTTTAGAGAAGATGCTTCTTCAGATTTTTGTTAATTAACATATAACAGTTACGGCAAGTAGCAACTGAAATTACATGTTGCACTACATTTACTGTAACATTATAATTAATTATAGAGAATTTGTAATGTATTCAGCGTGAACATTATCATATCAAACGTTTGAACACAAATCCTTTTGCAAATAACTGTTCCTATTAATTCGCTACAATTGTTTCGACCTACAGAAGTCATTCATTCTTAATAAGATTTACACTCTTTACTACAAGTATGGCCAACCTGGTAGTATATTTGTAAATCCATACAAATCGTAAGTGTTCCTTTTTAAACAGTAGATGCAGGAGGAGTATTAATACCTGCAAGTGTTAATAGTACAAATACTTTGTGATTTGTTTCTAAAAACTGTTTTATCTCTGTAGAACTATCGTTTTGACTGCTAAAATTAAGGCGTGTGAGTAAACAGTTTTTTAAATTAGTACAAAGTGCACGTTATTCCTTTTTTTATGTTTTTTCCAGTTTGCGATGAGAATTTTGCTCTAATTTTAAGTTTCCTCTCTGTCGATTTCCATTAGCTATTATTATGCCACTTTTATATTTTTATAAGAAAATGGCTCGTCTCGCTTTGGCCAAATTTTGTATGATTGAGTAGTGACCTTCTAAATATTTTACTCTTCCTATAAAAAGATTATTATACGTATACTACCAAATTCTTGGCAGTTACAAAAGTCGTAATGTAGCTAATGTCCTACATTTGGATCAAAAAACAAATATGGGGCATTTTATTTATGTAGATATTTCAGTCGCTTGAATTGCTCAATAGGTTTTCTTTATTCTGCTGGTTCTTATTATCGATGCTTTTTATTATAATGAAGCATATTATAACAAGGTTAGAAACATAAGCGCACGCATTCGTTAAAATAAAACTGTATGTAGGCAATAAGCAATAAAAATTCAAAATATGTTAGACATACTTGGTTAATTCTTTACTATTTATATTAAGAGACCACAATAACTGAGTTTTTAAAATTTGTATGTGTAGGTACGTTTACCTATGTGTTGTATTTTTGTGTAGGTACTTTTTTGTGATAAGTAGGTATCTCCATGAAGGAATTTAATAACAACATATTTTACATCCCTAGACAAAAATCTCTCTCAAGTCTCTCAGAGTCTTTCAGCGTCTCGGAGAGCGTCTCTCACAGTCTCTCAGTTATTGCCTATGTGTTTTTATGAATCTCTCACAGTCTCTGTATGAGAGACTCGAACGATAAAATTG
This sequence comes from Agrilus planipennis, assembly GCF_000699045.2. Classification (NCBI taxonomy): domain Eukaryota; kingdom Metazoa; phylum Arthropoda; class Insecta; order Coleoptera; family Buprestidae; genus Agrilus; species Agrilus planipennis. Next base: position 731,414 of record NW_020438907.1, on the reverse strand, counting down.
TTAATTCAGGGATTCGAGTCTCTTACAGACAGACTGAATGAATTAAACTGAAAAATTGAGAGACTCGAATCTCTCGTAGAAAGACTGGGATTTCTGAAATATGTTGAACTTTTTACTACTATTTTTACTATTTTAACCATGTCTATCGAGACACCACTTATTTAGAGATTCGAGTCTCTCGTTCAGAGATTCGAGTCTCTCGTTCAGACACTGGATACGAAATGAGGATCGTCTATGAGTGACTCGAGTCTCTCGTTCAGAGGCATTAAACAGTTTTTCTGACAGTCTCTCGACAGTTTCTCTCAGCGACACCAGAGAGACTCGATGTTAGAAGGAGACTCGAGTCTGGCTTTCAGAGACTCTAGCAGGGGATGCGCCCAAATGGAAATTGATGAATAGTGGCAAATTGTCCTTTATTGAGTAATTCGTTAATTTACAATGTTAGAATCAAGTTTAGTAGTAATAATGAGTGTATCAATATCATGAAAAAGTGAAACCTCCTAATCCTAGTTCATTAACTATTTTGTTAATTGGGTATATCTTTACGGTATTGAGAATTATCACATAATTTAAATACACTTACCCATAAAAACGGACTGCAATACTTTACTTATTGATATGTACATGCATGAACTAAAAAGTTAAAATAGGAATCTATTCCTCATTTTTCACTTCAAATTCGAATGAGACTACCCTTATCTAGCCAGTAAAAATAAAATCATTAAAATTGGCGAAGAAATCGTGTAACAAAAACACAAAAAAGTTACAATAAGAATTATAAAAGAATTTTTGTTTGGTTTTCAATACAACCTCAAATAATGTAGTGGTAAAAGTTAATTCGTTTTTATGTAAAAAAAGTACAGTTGAAATGAGATTGCGAAGGTGTCTACTTGACCAACTGGACCGACGACGCAGTTCATATACGTACTTAATACATGAAAGACACCACGTAATCAAAAAGTTCGAAACGGTAATTTCAATACATTTATTATTGACCAAGTACTTAATCTATTCTTAATAATTTGGTTTCTTGTTTCTTGTCTTAAATAGGCATAAATTACTATAAAATGCTTTATAATACTTCGGAAGAATTTTGATAATAAACAAAATAAAAACAGTATCTACTATTTCTGTGTATTCTTGACAAGTACCTAATAGTCTGAAAAGTTGTAGAGATTATTATCAAATCCTTTCTGAAACATTATATGTATTATACTTCTTTTAATTAGATGTACTAGCATTATACCAGTGACTTAAACAAAATCTTATGTTAGGCAAATGCTACGTTAAATACAAACGAACTTTTGTGCATTATTTCACTAAAAATTAAGTTTTTTTAAAAGTTCCTTGAAATGAAGATATTGTTAAATAATGTCGGCAGTCAACGTTTGTCTGTTAGGGTTTCCGTTAAATCGTGTGCTCTTCAAACAGTAGTTTGTATAAAGTAGCCTCAAATTCCTTGAAATTAATTTTGTCGGAAGGTCCGTCTATTGTAGTCATCAGTCTTAATCGTTGGGTAATTAGAGGTTTTATTCATTCAATAACAACAGTTTATCGTCACACAATTAGATACAGATTGATAAAGCAATGACATTAGCATTTAACATTATCAATAACCCTCATTATTTTTCTAGAATTGTATAACGCAAGCTTGAAATTTTAATGGCTTCTTCAGTGAATTTAATTTTACAATTTGCTCCTTAACATCATTCAGTCGTTATTGTCTTCTCGAATAGGTACATCAAAAAGGATACATTTTCAGCTCTAAGAAAATCTGGATACTCGTTATTCAAATTTTCAAGTGATAGTAAATGTTAAACGATTAATAAACGTAATTTAGTACCTACAGCAATGTAGTACAAACGTTATAATAGTAGATTACATGCATGATAAAAGTTAGAAGGAAAAAAGTCAGGAGTTAGGTACGCCTAAACTAATGGCAAGGCTTTGTAGGCTTTCACGGCTTACCAAAGTAAAAGGTTTTTCGAGTTCGGCCTTAACGGCTGTGGTCCAATGGAATTACTTCCTGACGTTTAGTTTATATATATGTTAGGCCCGAAGACCGAAAACGCTCAGTGGCCGGAAAAAACGGGCACATCGCGTTCTGGCTGCCTTCGAACGCACAGAACGCGTTTTGGCTGTTTTTAAACGCTCGAGGGGTTTTAGTCGGTAGGTCCGAGGACTCCTTCCTCGGAAATCCGACACTACCCAGTCGTACGGACGGCTGGGTGTCTTTTGAAGATTTCCCCTCTTCCACGAAAACATAAAAAAAAAAAAAAAAAAGTTCTGGTAACTGTTAAACAGCCGGAACGCGTTTTGTCAATTTTTGAACGCTCACAACGCGTTCTTAGTGTATTGTATTATTTGCCGCTTTCTACCTGCGTACTATGAGGTTTATATACTTATAAAACAAATGAATTTCAATCCATTTTCAGTTTTTAGGAAACAATTCAATTATTGACAACTATAATTGGATACCAAAGATGGGTTCGATTTTTCTCGCCGAATCATTTCAACAATATTAAATTTCTTATAATTGTATTTAATTGTGGTTGTCAAAAATTAAATCTTTTCTAATAAAGTAAAAAAGGCATGAATTTAAATTTGCATTTTACTCCACAATAAGTTAAATGTGTAGAAAATAAATCGAAATTCATTTGTTTATTGAATAATTTTTCGCTTTTTCATTCATTCATATAAAAACAGAAAATTGGTTTCTATATCCCAAAAGATATGAGTGAGGTTCTTTGGCATTAGCCCGTCTTCACTTGCTCAATTTACCAGTGAAAACTGAGAAAACCAGGAGCGAGCGTTTAGAAACAGCCAAAACGCGTTCTGTGCGTTCGAAGGCAGCCAGAACGCGATGTGGCCCTTTCTTTCCGGCCACTGAGCGTTTTCGGTCTTCGGGCCTAACATATATACGATGAACATCATCAAGGGCGGTAAGGAAACGGTTGAAATTTTTGTCCGTGTTTCTCGACAATGACTGCTTCAACTTAAGGACGTTCCCAAAGACCAGTGGTTCTCAACCTACGAATACGATTTCCCTATATAAGTTACCCACTTCCACTGTAAGAATTAGTTGACCAGCACTACGCTCTTTTGCCCCGCCTCCCATGCACATAAACGAAAAAAATGACCTACTGCGTCGCTTTACTCGACTTGGCAACGTCTCATATTTGTATCGTCTCGAACTGATGAAGATGAAAAGATATCATTACTAAAATGATACAATTTTTAAGAAAAAAAAAGCCAAATAATTTATTTATTAGTTTCGGTAATATAAAGTTATACTTATATAATATAAATACATTTTTT